>NC_134876.1:14341268-14346268 GCF_041734735.1 Babylonia areolata | reverse complement strand
TTGTTTAAAACAATATTGCACCTCTGGGATGGGCACAAAAAAATAAATAATGAAGCCTAATTATATGCAAACTGCATTTACTGTTATATTTATATTTTTTGTATTCTCTAAACTTGGCACTTTGATCTGATATTCTGACCCAACAACAAGAGCAGTCATTATTATCATTTTTTGTTCAAACAGGAACTTCTTTTGCTAAGCATGGAAATTTTATTTATTTTGCAAACGTTTTGGTGCAGATAGTAAAAAAGGGAAATTACTCTGTAATAATGCTGGGGGACTTAATTTGCTTTAAACTGATCTTTCTCATCTTAAACATTACATTTTGAAATTATACTCAATACATAAAAAGCTTGTGTGTTTTACTCTCAGTCACAAGTGAGTCTTGAAGGCCTTGCCTCTCTTGTTTTTTTTGTGTTTTTTTTGTTTTGTTTTTGTTTTTTGTTTTTGTCACAGCAGATTGCTCTGTGTGAAATTCGGACTGCTCTCCCCAGAGAGAGTGCGTCGCTACACTGAGAGCGCCACCCCCCCTCCCCCTTTTTTTTGTATTTGTATTTCTTTTTATCACAACATATTTCTCTGTGTGAAATTCGGGCTGCTCTCCCCAGGGAAAGCGCGTCGCTACACTAAAGCGCCACCCCCCCTTTTTTTTTTTGTATTTTTTCCTGCGTGCAGTTTTATTTGTTTTTCCTATCGAAGTGGATTTTTCTACAGAATTTTGCCAGGAACAACCGTTTTGTTGCCGTGGGTTCTTTTACGCACGCTAAGTGCATACTGCACATGGGACCTCGGTTTATCGTCTCATCCGAATGACTAGCGTCCAGACCACCACTCAAGGTCTAGTGGAGGGGGAGAAAATACTGCCGACTGTGCCATGATTCGAACCAGTGCGCTCAGATTCTCTCGCTTCCTAGGCGGACGCGTTACCTCTAGGCCATCACTCCACACAATCAACCATCACCAGGCAAAGTACAAGAACACGGGGATTATTACTTGGTGTCACGGCGTGTTAAATCAGAGCAGGCACTGCTGAACACCACACGAAGAGACTCAGCAGCAGTGCAGGGTCTCCTCTGGTGCGTGTCCCCAGGCCCTCAACCCCTCTGGCGACCTCTTCACCGACAGCACAGTTCAAAACACATGCTGGTGAATGCATTGATACATGAATGACCCGCGTGCACACATGCAGGGCCATAATGCATACTACTAATAATATAATAATACCAATAATGTACATACATATAGCGCCCTTTCTCTCTAAGAGCTCAGGGCGCTTTACATGACAGAAAAATATTACAAGTTACATAAAACATTTATGACCACTCTTTCTGAACCCCACCCCCACCCCCACCCATACCCCCCACCCACACACTCTCCTGGGAGACAACCCCGAACGCAAAATAGTTACAGGAGAATCAGCAACACCACAAGCTTTATGAAAGAATCAGCAACACCACAAGCTTTATGAAAGAATCAGCAACACCACAAGCTTTATGAAAGAATCAGCAACACCACAAGCTTTATGAAAGAATCAGCAACACCACAAGCTTTATGAAAGGATCAGCAACATCACAAGCTTTAAAGCTACTGCAAAGTGTTTATCATAAGGAAGAGGATGATTGTAACGGTCATAATGGTGTCAGCAACATCATCATGGTGTCACTATGATAAGGCAGCATCACTAGAACAGCAGAGGTAATATCGAGCATAATCAGGGTGATCGTAAAAGTCATGGATGGTTAGAAACACGCAAGCATCCACCCACCCACACTCGCACACTCTGTCCGCTCTGCCTCTCTCTCGCTGTCTCTGTCTGTCTGTCTCTCTGTCTGTCTGTTTCTCTCTGTGTGTCTCTCTGTCTCTGTCTGTCTGTCTGTCTGTCTCGCTGTGTGTGTGTGTGTGTGTGTGTGTGTGTGTGTGTGTGTTTCTCTATCTGTGTGTGTGTGTGTTACTGTGTGTGTGTGTGTGTGTGTGTGTGTGTGTGTGTGTGTGTGTGTGTGTGTGTGTGTGGCTGTGACACCCACAGGAAGAAAGAATCCGCTCGCACATACACTCAAACATACGCACTCGCCCCATCTCTCCGTCTCTGTCTCTGTTTCTGTCTCTCTGTCTCTCTGTCTCTCTCTCGCATTGTATCTTGAGATTTAGATTGGGTGTATGCCAATTTCGCTGCAATACGTTCAGATACAGCACTGATACGCATTTTGTGCAACACAGAGGAAGAGAATGAACTTCACTTCCTGTTCCACTGTCAGAAGCTCAAACAGATAAGGAAAATGTATATTATTCTATGTATAAACGCAAACCACCCAACGTTGTTGTTTGCTTTGTTTTTATATCAGTAAGATTTTAAGAAAAGCGAACATATATAATTTAGCAAAATTTATTATCACAGCAGATAAAATCCGGGAACACACTACTGATGGAAACAATTGTTGACCACCATTGTAACCAAATTATTCAGAGGGACAAATAATGTTTTTCTTTCCATAGCAATTTGGGCAAATGGCCTGTTTGTTTGTTTGTTTGTTGGTTTGTTTGTTTTCTCTTGTTCAAATTATGCTTGTATGTTTATCCAGAGGTACTTTTACAAGTAATTTGTGTGTGTGTGTGTGTGGGGGGGGGGGGGGGGGGGGGGAAGGGTGTGAAATGACGACGGATTGGATTAAATTGAATGAACGTGAGGTGAGAGAGTGAAGTAAATGAATAAACACCAGACTGAAAATGACGTCAATGTGTGCTGTAGACAGTGTCTTCAGCATTAAAAAACCACAGCGTCAAACCGCGTCTCTCCCTCCCCCTCTCCCTCTCTCTCCCTGTGTGTGTGTGTGTGTGTGTGTGTGTGTGTGTGTGTGTGTGTGTGTGTGTGTGTGTGTGCGTGTGTGCGTGCGTGCGTGCGTGCGTGTGTGTGTGTGTGTGTGTGTGTGTGTGTGTGTGCTATTTTTACCATGCTTATGCCTTTATGTAGTATAGTATTCATATTCTATGACTTTAAGTAGCATTGTGTAGTGCATGTAATGACATATATAACGTAGTATTGTGTAGTGTAGACCCTGTTTAAGGGCGGGGCCTGGATGAAAAAAAAGCGCGCCAGTGCTTATCTATTGTCTTCGATAATAAAGAATTTGTCTTGTCTTGTCTCTCTCTCTCTCTCTCTCTCTCTCTCTCTCTCTCTCTCACACACACACACACACACACACACACACACACACACACACAGAGACTTTGAGCCACATTTGTGCATCTGTGACATCTGTGCTGTCTGTGACATCTGTGCTGTCTGTGTGTTACAGATGTCAACGAGTGTGAGGAGGACAACGGCTCCTGCAGTCAGATCTGTGAGAACACGGTGGGCACCTACGTCTGCAAGTGTAACGATGGTTACCAGAAAATGGCCGATGGACACACTTGCAAGAAGGAGGACAGTGAGTACACACAGAAGCTAATGGCTTTTTAAACTCCTGTCAACCCCCGAAAACAGAGTATGGCTGCCTACATGGCGGGGTTAAAAACGGTGATACACGTAACAGCCTACTCGTTTACTTACGAGTGAACGTGGGAGTTGCAGCCCACGAGCGAAGAAGAAGAAGAAGAAGAAACTTCTGTCAGTTAATTCTCGAAATAGTTATTGGTGGTCTTGTATTGTCAACAGCATTCCGAGATGATACAACATCCAGACAAGAAGACGTAACATGGATGTCAGGTTTGTGCAGTGACATCTGTAATTTTCTCCAACACCCCTACCCTGGTCCATTTCACACAATGGGCGCAACAGCCGACTGGTTAAAGCGTTAGACTTTCAGTCTGAGGGTCCATGGTTCGAATCCCTATTGCGGCATCTGGTGCGTTGACTGTGGGGATTTTTCCAATCTTCAGCAGATGCGTGGACCTGGTAGTCCCTGATCCCCCTTCGTGCGTACACTCATTCGGAAGATCAAACTTGATACACACGTTAAAGATCTAATTCATGTCGGCGTTTAGTGGGTAATGGAAACAGAAACATACCCAGCATGTACGCCCCCACCCAACCACCACAGCTTAAATTGAGTACATGGTGAGGGCAAATAAAAAAGTCATGCACTTAAGGGCCTACACGTACATATTCTTCTTCTTCGTTCGTGGGCTGCAACTCCCACATTCACCCGTATGTATACGAGTGGGCATTTACGAGTATTACCGTTTTTACCCCACCATGTAGGCAGCCATACTCCGTTTTCCAGGGTGTACATATGAGTTGAACGTGGGAGTTGCAGTCCACCAACATAGAAGAAGCATCAGCAGGTCAAAGCTTCTGCACATAAAAGTCTAGATGTAATGCTTCGCAGGGTCTGTGGCGCACCTTCTCAAAGCCTTTCCATCCATTGCAAATCAAACCAGATAATGCACTCTGCGGTCGGCTGGACTATAAGCAACAAAAACAAGAACAAATCAGGTAATGTTTTCCACACGATCTTCCCACGTGTGTGTGATAAAGGGAGGTAACAGAACAGGATGCGAACCGCTTCATCGCCTGTCCATTAGTGACCACAGTCCTCGTTAATACGCCGACCTTCATGGATATGTGAATGTGTGCGCGAACTTTAGTGTGTGTGTGTGTGTGTGTGTGTGTGTGTGTGTGTGTGTGTGTCTATATGTATGTCAATGCGTGCGTGTGTGTGTGAAAATCATGGAGAACAGAAAACTCGTAGCACGTTCCTGTCCGATTTCTAACCCTTATGTGACGAAGTGCTTGCACCTGTACGCGCGACTGTCGCCCCCACCCCCAAAACATTTTCTGAAAAGAGAGCATATCTTTTTTCCTTCACAGACATCACACCGTGGCTGGTGTTCGCCAGTCAATATTACCTGAACAGAGAGCATAACCTGTTTTCCTTTGCAGACATCACGCCATGGCTGGTGTTCACCAACCGGTATTACCTGCGGGAGATGACCACGGAAGGTGAGAACTACCGCCGCATCGCCCAGGGCTTTGAGAACGTCGTGTCTCTGGACTTTGACAT
>NC_134876.1:14313768-14333768 GCF_041734735.1 Babylonia areolata | reverse complement strand
GCCCCTGCGAGCCCTGGCAGTTCCGCTGCAGCAACCACAAGTGCGTGGCCAAAGCCTGGGTCTGTGACGGCGACAACGACTGCGGCGACGGCTCTGACGAGAAGACGTGTGGTCAGTGTGCTGCTAGGAGGCGAAATTGCACTGGCTAGTAGTGCTGCAGCCTTGGGGGCTAGTTTGGCCTTTGGGAACCATGCCAACGCCGACTGTTCTAAAACCCTCTAAAGTAGTAAATTATTTGTAGGTAACTAGATTATCCGTTACAATGGCCAGTCATTTGCAGCTTAGTCTTTTGTGAAGGACTATGACTTTCAAACCAGGAGGCAAGATTGCACTGGCTCTTCGTGCTGCAGCCTTGGTGGGCTAGTTGGTCTTAGGGGACCATCCCAATGTCGACTGTCCTAAAGCCTTCTTGGCCGAGAGAGTGCGGATGTAACTTGGGCAAGACACTCTCCACTATAATCAAATTCTAGCCCAGCTAGTCGGGACAGCAGTTGCCCCCTTTGCTGTTCTGACGGTCATAGTCGGACACGACTGACTATCATTCAGATGAGACAATAAACCGTGGTCCCGTGTGCCGCATGCACTTAGGGCACGTAAAAGAACCCACGGCAACAAAAGGGTTGTCCCTGGCAAAATTCTGAAGAAAAATCCACTTCGATAGGAAAAACAAATAAAACTGCACGCAGGAAAAAAAAATACAAAAAAGTGGGTGGCGCTGTAGTATAGCGACGCGTTCTCCCTGGGGAGAGTAGCCCGAATTTCACACAGATAAATCTGTTGTGATAAAAAGGAATACAAAATAGAAAAATCATACATAATGTTGCGGCATACATTGTCGCCGGGCATGTATTGTCGCCGGGCATACATTGTCGCAGGTGACAGTACGTGCCGACACCCACGGCAGTTTCAGTTTTCAGTTTCAGTAGCTCAAGGAGGCGTCACTGCGTTCGGACAAAACCATATACGCTACACCACATCTGCCAAGCAGATGCCTGACCAGCAGCGTAACCCAACGCGCTTAGTCAGGCCTTGAGAAAAAAACAAACAAACAAACAAAAAAAACGGCATATAATGTATTGTCGCACTTCGAGCACATACTGTCGCCGGTGACAACAGGGTGAACATGTAGGGCTGTTTGTTCTGAAGGGAAGTTCAAACCATTGCTGCTTCATGTTTCCCAACAGTTTGCACACAGAGGCAAAAGTCACTGTGCGATTGTGCTTGTTTATTCTCTATATAATTATACTATTTATTGCTTCAAGATTTTAAAAGATTTCATGATACGCGTTGTGTGGTTTAAACTGTGCTTGTGTGCGTGGTGTGGTGATGTGGGACTGGACGTGTTTCGTGGTGTGGTGGTGTGGGACTGGACGTGTTTCGTGGTGTGGGAATGGACGTGTTTCGTGATGTGGTGATGTGGGACTGGACGTGTTTTGTGGTGTGGGAATGGACGTGTTTCGTGATGTGGTGGTGTGGGACTGGACGTGTTTCGTGGTGTGGTGATGTGGGACTGGATGTGTTTCATGGTGTGGTGGTGTGGGAATGGACGTGTTTCGTGGTGTGGGAATGGACGTGTTATGTGGTGGTGTGGGACTGGACGTGTTTTGTGGTGTGGGAATGGACGTGTTTCGTGATGTGGTGGTGTGGGACTGGACGTGTTTCGTGGTGTGGTGGTGTGGGACTGGACGTGTTTCGTGGTGTGGTGGTGTGGGAATGGACGTGTTTCGTGGTGTGGTGATGTGGGACTGGACGTGTTTCGTGGTGTGGTGATGTGGGACTGGACGTGTTTCGTGATGTGGGACTGGACGTGTTTCGTGGTGTGGTGGTGTGGGACTGGACGTGTTTCGTGGTGTGGTGATGTGGGACTGGACGTGTTTCGTGGTGTGGTGATGTGGGACTGGACGTGTTTCGTGATGTGGGAATGGACGTGTTTCGTGGTGTGGTGGTGTGGGACTGGACGTGTTACGTGGTGTGGTGGTGTGGGACTGGACGTGTTTCGTGGTGTGTGCTTTGGAATGATGTGCTGTGGGGTGCTTTACTTTGGGGGCTGGGATGGAGGTGGGGCGTGTTGTGATATAGTTTTGTTAGGTGTCTATGCATTGAACGCAAATCATATAAGCACGAAACTCCTTTCCGTAATGAAGTTATACTTTTTTTTTTTTTTTTAGTTTGTATATGAAACAAGTTAACGCTGTATCTAGACAATGTTCGTGAAAAGACGGTGTTGCTTACCAGTGAAAAGACGTTAAAGTAAAGAAAGAAAGGAACAATGTTCATGTTCCAGGAAACAAAACGTGTCCTCCCAACAAACACCGCTGTGACAACGGGAACTGTGTCCCCAAAACCTGGGTGTGTGACTTCGACGATGACTGCGGTGATAAGTCGGATGAGAAGGACTCGTTGAACTGTGGTAAGCAGAGACCAGATAGCCTTTTCCTCATGCTGCCAGGTACTCTCCTCCAGTACTGAATTTCTCAACTTGAAAATTCAAATTTATATTACTGATCGTTGATTTCTTCAGTGCAGATGTACACTTTGTATCTGATAATGGCCATACCACCCCGAAGACGAGAAAGATTGCGATACATGAGGGCAAAGTCTCTTTCTTCCACCAAGAGCATACGTACACACTACCATGATAAACAAACGTAATGGTAATTAAGTTTGTTTGAAAATGTGAACACACAAGTCAGATTAATATCTATATATATACAAATTATATATATTTTGCTAAACTCGTGCTTTGTTCTGTGTCCGGAACTGAATTCGGTAGACGTAAGTAAGATTTGTGAACAATTGCTTTTGTTATTTTGGTACGACAATAAAATGAGAGATTACTGCCGAGTCTATAAGAATTACCAAAGGAAAAGGTTTATGAAAAAACTGTATGTTATAAAACAAGACTCACTTTTGATAATAGCCGTCAAACGTTTCATACCTTACATCTGTCTTCATGGACAGTGCAGCTGGAAATGACAGCTAGTAGAAGTAAAGGCATGACAGATAAAAATAGTTTTGAGTATTTATTTTTTTGTTATTTGGTTCTAAAGGGAGAGTTTCTGCCATTTGTTGTTGTCTGATCCTTTCCTCAGTTAGCCTCATTGTCCTTTCATTTTTTGGTTATTTGATTTTGATATACATGGTAGGCAGAAGAAGCGCTTCAGAGATACTCTGAAAGTCTCTCTGAAAGCGTTTGACATCAACCTTGACTCCTGGGAGGAATCTGCAATGGACCGTGACAAATGGCGCGCTGCTGCGCACAAAGGCGCCAAGTTGTGCGAGGCCAGCAGGACTGCTGCAGCTGTTCAGAAGAGGCAGGCCAAACAAGCTCCCTGACAATGATATGCCTGTCTTTGTCTGCCCCAACTGTCAGCGAACATTTCGTGCGCAGACTGGACTATTCAGCCATCTGCGCATTCACAGATAGACTCATGAGCATCCCCCCCCCCACCACCCTCCCCCCATTCCCCAGCTGGATGACAACGATGGTCATCATCGATCTCAATGGACACTCACCAGGCAAAGATGTAATGTCCTATTTTAGCATCCTAAATTATTGCACCTATTGGTTAAATTTCCATGGTTTGTGGGACGAAAAATGGAAAAAGCAAGATGGTGGCGAGTTAGTTTAGTGATTGAATCTGCCTCAAAACTGAGTAAAATAAAGTACAACAAAAGAGTCGAATTGCACTGAAAATGGGTTACAACATCTACTAATGGTGATATCGTTTCATACATGCGCAATAATTACCGGTAAAATAGGTGTATTTATTTATTTTTCTTCTTCATTTTTTAACTTTTTTTTATTCTTATTTTCATTTATCTATTTATTTATTTTCTCAAGGTCTGACTAAGCGCGTTGGGTTACGCTGCTGGTCAGGCATTTGCTTAGCAGATGTGGTGTGTAGCGCATATGGATTAGTCCGAACGCAGTGACGCCTTCTTGAGTTACTGATACTGATACTTACTGATAGATGCAATGATTCAGGATGCTAAAATAGGACTGAACCTTTGTCCCCTGTCTTCTACAGAAGCCCAGACGTGCAAGGTGGGGTGGTGGTCCTGTGAGTCCAACTACCGCTGCGTTCCCAACTGGTCCCGCTGCGACGGCGAGGACGACTGTCGCGACAACTCGGACGAGAAGGAGGAGAACTGCCAGGTGTGTCACAGCACAGGTGACTTCACCTGCGAGAACCGCCGCTGCATTCCTCGTCGCTGGATGTGCGACTTCGACGACGACTGTGGCGACAACTCCGATGAATCTTCTGACGTGTGCAGTAAGTTCCTGTTGCTGTTAACAGATCGCACTACTTCCGCCACTCAGTCTGGTGATACAGTCATGAAAGGGACCCTTTGCGGTTGACTTGGCTTTAAGCAGCATGACATGAAGTCTGTTAATGATGGTGATGATGACGACGATAATGATGTTGCTTCTAGTGAATGTAGGCCTTATAGTGGTGTCCAAATTGTTTGTGCGCACGCACGCGTGCTTGAGTGAGTGTACATGCACGCACGCTTGCCCTTGTTGAACTGACACGGTGTTTCTGTTACAGAGAACGAGTACCGCGAGTGCTCCGAGTCAGAGTTCCGGTGTAAGAACCAGAAGTGTATACAGGGCAAGTGGCGCTGTGACCATGACGATGACTGCGGAGACCAGTCCGATGAGGACCCTAAAATATGTACCAGTAAGTGGGGGGCAAAAATATGTACCAGTAAGTGAGGGGCAAAAATATGTACCGGTAAGTGAAGGGCAAAAATATGTACCGGTGAGGAGCAGAAATATGTACCAGTAAGTGAGGGGCAAAATATGCACCGGTAAGTGAGGGGGGAAATATGTACTTGTAAGTGAGGGGCAAAAATATGCACCAGTAAGTGAGGGGGGAAATATGTACTTGTAAGTGAGGGGGGGAAATATGTACCAGTAAGTGATGGGGGGGGATATGTGCCAGTAAGTGAGGGGCAAAAATAAGCACCAGTAAGTGAGGGGCAAAAATATGTACCAGTAAGTGAGGGGCAAAAATATGCACCAGTAAGTGAGGGGCAAAAATATGTACCAGTAAGTGAGGGGCAAAAATATGTACCAGTAAGTGAGGGGCAAAAATATGCACCAGTAAGTGAGGTGCAAAAATATGTAATATGCACCGGTAGGTGAGGAGGAAAATATGTACCAGTAAGTGAGGGCAAAAATATTTACCAGTAAGTGAGGGGTTAAAATATGTAATATGTACCAGTAAGTGAGGGGCAAAAATATGTACCAGTAAGTGAGGGGCAAAAATATGTGCCAGTAAGTGAGGGGCAAGATATGTTATATGTACCGGTAAGTGAGGGACAAAAATATGTACCAGAAAGTGAAGGGCAAGAGGAGCAGAAATATGTACCGGTAAATGAGGGGCACAAATATGTACCGGTAACTCAAGGGCAAAAATGTGTACCAGTAAGTGAGGGCAAAAATATGTACCAGTAAGGGGGGGGGGGGGGGGGGGGGGGCAAAAATATGTACCAGTAAGTAAAGGGGAAAATATATACCAGCACGTGAAGGGCAAAAGTATGTACCAGTGAGGAGCAGAAATATGTACCAGTAAGTGAGGGGCTAAAATATGTACCAGTAAGTGAGGGGCAAAAATATGTACCAGTAAGTGAGGGGCTAAAATATGTACCAGTAAGTGAGGAGCAATAATTAAGGCGCAGGGTGTTTCGTTTGTACGCTACGAAAGGCACGCCATTATTTTGCTGGTTCGTGCTTATGGAATCGTTATCAGTGTGGCAGAATGAACAGCCGACTTTGGCATAAAGAGTACTCCTTCATGACCAAAAGTCAGATTCTGTGCCCTGTTCTTATGATGACATCAGGCTCGACCCTCCCCCCCCCCCCCCCACAACCCACCCAATCTGTACTTGGGATGAGTCCTGTCAAGGTCTTCAGTGTTGGCAGATTCATGGGGGACTGTCGCTAGAGGGACGTGGTGGCGGTCTCCACTCGGAGGGGGGGGGGGGGGTGCTCACTTAGTCTGGCTCCGCGAGTAAGCGATTGTTGTCGTCGGTAGATGGGAAAGTAGGTAGTGTCCAAAGTATGTTAAATCAGAACAGGCACTACTGAACACCTCCGAAGTGACTCAGCAGCAATGCAGGGTCTCCTCTGGTGTGTGGCCTCCTGGCGGCCTAACATCGATAGTTTCCTGTGGACTGCCGACGCTGCGACAGCGACAATTGAACCCTGGTGTGATTGTGTGTGTGGGACTCGGAATGAGCGGGGTGGGGGGGGGGGGATTGTGGGGGGATAATGCCACTGAAGCGGTGCAGATGATAGGGGAAAAAACAACACAAACACAAACACACACACACACACACATGCACACGCACGCACACACACACACACACACACACACACACACACACACACACACACACACACGCACAAAAGGCAGAAATAAGTAAAGAATAGATTCTGAAGTGATCGGCACATAAAAGGTTTGCATTTCACTGCGCCTAGCGCAGGGGGAATCCCCAGCTATTCTTAGTCACTGTCTTTTCTTTTTTTTATACCACAAGGGAATTTTGTACTCTGAATTGACTGGCGGTGAAAGGGTTAACGGTGCACGCTGTCATTATTAGTTTCGTATCTTTGCATCCCACCTTCAGGAGGGGCCTTGGCCTAAACTGAATAAAATTTCGTTTCCCTCCGTTTCGTTTCGTTTCGTCAGAAGCTCGGACAAAGTGGTGCACTCTTTTGAAAGTTGGTATACCCCGCACGTGTTGCAGACTTCAGCCAGTGTGGCGACGACCAGTTCCAATGTGCCAGCAAGCACTGTGTCAGCCGCTACAGCACGTGCAACGGACGGCGGGACTGTTTGGACGGTTCGGACGAAGTCAACTGCCAGCCCATGTACAGCGACGCTTACTGTCGTCCTGGAGAATTCACTTGTCAGAACCACGTAAGTATTGATATGGATATGGATATTTATATAGCGCCTATCCTCGGTCGGAGACCAAGCTCTAAGCGCTTTACACACACGGAGTCATTTACACAACAGGCTGGGTAGAGCCGACTGACGGCTGCCATTGGGCGTTCATCGTTCGTTTCCTGTGTCATTCAATCAGATTTCAGGCACGCACAACTACACACTCAGACAAACATGTAACATTTAACATTTTACGTGCATGACCGTTTGTTTATTTACCCCGCCATGTAGGCAGCCATACTCCGTTTTCGGGGGTGTGCATGCTGGGTATGTTCTTGTTTCCATAACCCACCGAACGCTGGCATGGATTACAGGATCTTTAACGTGCGTATTTGATCTTCTGCGTGCGTATACACACGAAGGGGGTTCAGACACTGGCAGGTCTGCAAATATGTTGACCTGGGAGATCGGAAAAATCTCTACTCTTTACCCACCAGGCGCCACCGAGATTCGAACCCGGGACCCTCAGATTGAAAGTCCAACGTTTTAGCCACTCGGCTATTGCGCCCGTCAAGTATCATGTTTTGTGGTTTGGCTTTGTGTCTACGTGTTGTGGGTGTGTTCAATTCAAACCCCCGCTCCATCTACACAGTTTCCCCACTATTCTCACCATTCATCCCCCCCCCCTTCTCCTCTCCTAAGTGTTAACACTCAAATGTAAAAATCCATACTCCAACAATCACCAGTGTGTGTGACGGGACATTAAACAAAATTCATCATCCTTCATCATCATGTTGTGGGAGTGTTCTCAGATGGTGACTTTGTGAACCTTCTTGCATGAAAGAAAAGGGGAGAGGAAAGGTGTATATGATGGGGGTGGGGGGGGGGGGGGGGGGGGGGGGAAGGGCTGCACCGTGGTGACGAATTCTCTCAAAGCGGTCGTGAAAAGAGCTTCGTGAAACGCGATACTTTGCAGTGCAGTGCAATACAGAGCACTGAATGTTGCTGCCAGACGGTACACACTACAGTGCAGAACAGAAGGCTGCAGTACAGTTCATTGTAGTTCAGTATAGTGTACAGCACTGAACTGTTACAATTATAACGGGTATTTTATTTGTATTTATTGCATTTGTATTTCTTTTTATCACAACAGATCTGTGTCTGTGTGAAATTCAGGCTGCTCTCCCCAGGGAGAGCGCGTCGCTACACTACAGCGCCACCCATTTTTTTTGCATTTTTTCCTGTGTGCAGTTTTATTTGTTTTTCCTATCGAAGTGGATTTTTCTACAAAAATTTTGCCAGGAACAACCCTTTTGTTACCGTGGGTTCTTTTACGTACGCTAAGTGCATGCTGCACACGGGACCTCGGTTTATCGTCTCATCCGAATGACTAGCGTCCAGACCATCACTCAAGGTCTAGTGGAGGGGGAGAAAATATCGGCGGCTGAGCCGTGATTCGAACCAGTGCGCTCAGATTCTCTCGTTTCCTAGGCGGACGCGTTACCTCTAGGCCATCACTCCACATGCAGCGCATTGTTCCAGAAATACTGCACAAAGCGTTTTTCATATCGTTCTCCCCTCCCCTCCATATCCCCCCCCCCTCCCTCCACAGAAACACGCGCAAGAATACACCCGCGCACAGTACATCCGCCTAACAACCACCCACCCACACACTCCGCCCTCTGAAAGACGTATGCCTGCAACACCCACTCACACATGCACGAAAGCACGGGCACTCGCAAGCACACCGCCTCAACACAAACGGCAAACGGCTTTTCTGCGTCCAGGTGTGTATTCCCGAGTCATGGAGATGCGACGGGACCGATGATTGTGGGGACGGAAGTGACGAGACCAGGTGTAACCAGGTGGCCTGTGACGTCACCACCCACTTCCGGTGCCCCGGCAACGACATCTGCATCCCCATGTGGCGTACCTGTGACGGTTTCTCTGATTGTCCGGATGACACTGATGAATACGACGGGTTCTGTGAGTGCTGTGTCCATTGAGGACAGGGGTGTCTCGTTCACTCTGTGCCTGTCTGTCTGTCTGTCTGCCTGCCTCTCTGTCTGTCTGCCTGCCTCTCTCTGTCTGTCTGCCTGCCTCTCTGTCTGTCTGTCTGTCTGCTCTCTGTCTGTCTGTCTGCCTCTCTGTCTGTCCTGCTGTCTTCCTGCCTCTCTGTCTGCCTGCCTCTCTGTCTGTCTGTCTGTCTGCTCTCTGTCTGCCTCTCTGTCCTGCCTCTCTGTCTGTCTGTCTGCCTCCTCTCTGTCTGTCTGCCTGCTCTCCTGTCTGTCTGCCTCTCTGTCTGTCTGTCTGTCTGCCTCTCTGTCTGCCTGCCTGCCTCTCTGTCTTTCTGTCTGTCTGCCCTCTGTCTGTCTGCCTGCCTGCCTCTCTGTCTGTCTGTCTGTCTGCCTCTCTCTGTCGGTCTGCCTGCCTGCCTCTCTGTCTGCCTTGCCTGCCTCTCTGTCTGTCTGCCTCCTGCTCTCTGTCTGTCTGTCTGCTGCCTCTCTGTCTGTCTGTCTGTCCTGCCTCTCTGTCTGCCTGCCTGCCTCTCTGTCTGTCTGTCTGTCTGCCTCTCTGTCTGTCTGTCTGTCTGCCTCTCTGTCTGCCTGCCTGCCTCTCTGTCTGTCTGTCTGCCTGCCTTCTCTCTGTCTGTCTGCCGGCCTCTCTGTCTGTCTGTCTGTCTGTCTCTTTCTGTCTGTCTGCCTGCCTCTCTGTCTGTCTGTCTGTCTGCCTGCCTCTCTCTGTCTGTCTGTCTGCCTGCCTCTCTCTCTGTCTGTCTGTTTGCCTTTCTCTCTGTCTGTCTGTCTGTCTGCCTGCTTCTCTCTCTGTCTGTCTGTCTGTCTGCCTGCTTCTCTCTCTGTCTGTCTGTCTGTCTGCCTGCTCTCTCTCTGTCTGTCTGTCTCCCTGCCTCTCTCTCTCTGTCTGTCTGCCTACCTCTCCCTCTGTCTGTCTGCCTTTCTGTCTGTCTGTCTGCCTGCCTCTCTGTCTGTCTGTCTGCCTGCCTCTCTCTCTCTGTCTGTCTGTCTCCCTGCCTCTCTCTCTCTGTCTGTCTGCCTTTCTGTCTGTCTCTCTGTCTGCCTGCCTCTCTGTCTGTCTGCCTGCCTCTCTGTCTGTCTGTCTGTCTGCCTCTCTCTCTCTCTGTCTGCCTGCCTGCCTGCCTGCCTCTCTCTCTGTCTGTCTGTCTGCCTACCTCTCCCTCTGTCTGTCTGTGCCTTTCCCTCTGTCTGTCTGCCTGCCTCTCTGTCTGTCTGTCTCCCTTCCTCTCTCTGTGTCTGTGTGTCTGTCTGTCTGTCTGCCTCTGTCTGCCTGCCTCTCTGTCTGTCTGTCTGCCTGCCTCTCTGTCTGTCTGCCTGCCTCGCTCTCTGTCTGTCTGTCTGCCTGCCTCTCTCTGTCTGTCTGTCTGCCTGCCTCTGTGTCTGTCTGTCTGTCTTTTCTGTCTGTCTGTCTGTCTGTTTGCCTTTCTCTCTGTCTGTCTGTCTGTCTGCCTGCCTCTCTCTGTCTGTCTGTCTGCCTGCCTCTCTGTCTGTCTGTCTGTTTGCCTTTCTCTCTGTCTGTCTGTCTGTCTGCCTGCTTCTCTCTCTGTCTGTCTGTCTGTCTGCCTGCTTCTCTCTCTGTCTGTCTGTCTGTGCTGTCTCCATGGCTGTCCATGCCTCTCTGCTCTCTTGTCTGCCTGCCTACCTGTACCCTGCTTGTCTGCTGCCTCTTTCTTGTCTGATACTGTCTCAGCTCTCTCTCTCTGTGTCTTGTCTGTCTGTCTTGTCTGCCTGCTCTCTGTCTGTTGTGTGCTCTGTTGTTGTTGCCTGCCTGTCTGTTGTTGTCGGGCCTGGCTGCTCTGTTGCGGGCATTTTGTCTGTCTTCTGATCTGCTGCCTCATCTGTTGTTGCTGCTCTTGTTGTTGTGTGGTTTTCTGTGTTCTCGCTGCCTTGTTTGTCTGTCTGCCTCTCTTCTTGTTGTGCACTGCCTAGCCAGTTTCTTTCTGTCTGTACAGCTACTTCGTTCTGTTCTGTCTAGTCTGCACCAGTCTCGTGTGTCGTGCTCTGTGCTGTTTACGTATTGCCTGGCTAGTGTTGTTGATGTATCTTCTGTGACAGGGTGTTGTGTGTCTGTCTGATATCTTCGTATCTCATGGAAAGGGTCTTTCGTGATAATTGTCGTATTGAGTGTGTGTGTGTTGTTTGTTGTGTAAGCTACCCCTCTTGTCGATAGTGTATTTTCTGATATTCGTATTGCATGGAAGGTTTGTATGATATTCTGTTTGACTGTACGGTTGTGCTGTTGTGCATCTTACGTATTGACTGGAGTGTTGTCTGCTGCTTCTACGTATTGTCTGAACATGCTCTGTGGTGCCTTTCTCTGTTAAGTACGTATGACATGGACAAGGTGTGTTTTGTTTGATGTCTTACGTACTTGACTGTGTGGCTTTACTTCTGATGATCATTGTATCTGCTGACAAGGGTTTTGTGTTTGATGATAATTACGTTGCAGGCTGTCATTTGATGATATTCTATTGACCGAAAGTGCTGTGAGTTGTTTGATTGTAATTACGTGTTGCACGGAGGGGTAGTTTGATGTTACGTGTGTGAGTGTGGGTGTGGTGTGTTGTGTATACGTATTGACAGGGAGGGGGTATTTGATGAAATTTACGATTGCCAGGCAGTGTGTGTGTTGTGTTTTCATATTCGTATTGACTCCGGATAATTGTTGTCATGTTAATTACCCTTTATACAGAAGGTGTGTTTTGTGATAATATGTATTAATCAGAAAAGGGTGTGATGTTTGATGATAATTACGTATTGACAGGAAAGGGGTATTTGATGATACTTACGTATTGACAGGAAAGGGGTATTTGATGAAAATTACGTATTGACAGGAAAAGGGTGTGGTGTTTGATGATAATTACGTATTGACAGGAAAGGGGTATTTGATGATACTTACGTATTGACAGGAAAGGGGATATTTGATGATAATTACGTATTGACAGGAAAGGGGTGTTTGATGATAATTACGTATTGACAGGAAAGGGGTATTTGATGATAATTACGTATTGACAGGAAAGGGGTGTTTGATGATAATTACGTATTGACAGGAAAGGGGGTGTTTGATGATAATTATGTATTGACAGGAAAAGGGTGTGATGTTGATGATAATTACGTATTGACAGGAAAGGGGTGTTTGATGATAATTACGTATTGACTGGAAAGGGGTGTTTGATGATAATTACGTATTGACAGGAAAGGGGTGTGGTGTTTGATGATAATTACGTATTGACAGGAAAAGGGTGTGGTGTTTGATGATAATTACGTATTGACAGGAAAGGGGTGTTTGATGATAATTACGTATTGACAGGAAAGGGGTATTTGATGATAATTACGTATTGACAGGAAAGGGGTGTTTGATGATAATTACGTATTGACAGGAAAGGGGTGTTTGATGATAATTACGTATTGACAGGAAAAGGGTGTGGTGTTTGATGATAATTACGTATTGACAGGAAAAGGGTGTGGTGTTTGATGATAATTACGTATTGACAGGAAAAGGGTGTGGTGTTTGATGATAATTACGTATTGACAGGAAAAGGGTGTGATGTTTGATGATAATTACGTATTGACAGGAAAGGGGTATTTGATGATAATTACGTATTGACAGGAAAGGGGTATTTGATGAAAATTACGTATTGACATGAAAGGGGTGTGGTGTTTGATGATAATTACGTATTGACAGGAAAGGGGTATTTGATGATACTTACGTATTGACAGGAAAGGGGTATTTGATGATAATTACGTATTGACAGGAAAAGGGTGTGGTGTTTGATGATAATTACGTATTGACAGGAAAGGGGTATTTGATGATAATTACGTATTGACAGGAAAGGGGTGTTTGATGATAATTACGTATTGACTGGAAAGGGGTGTTTGATGATAATTACGTATTGACAGGAAAAGGGTGTGATGTTTGATGATAATTACGTATTGACAGGAAAGGGGTGTTTGATGATAATTACGTATTGACTGGAAAGGGGTGTTTGATGATAATTACGTATTGACAGGAAAAGGGTGTGGTGTTTGATGATAATTACGTATTGACAGGAAAAGGGTGTGGTGTTTGATGATAATTACGTATTGACTGGAAAGGGGTGTTTGATGATAATTACGTATTGACAGGAAAGGGGTATTTGATGATAATTACGTATTGACAGGAAAGGGGTGTTTGATGATAATTACGTATTGACAGGAAAGGGGTGTTTGATGATAATTACGTATTGACAGGAAAAGGGTGTGGTGTTTGATGATAATTACGTATTGACAGGAAAAGGGTGTGGTGTTTGATGATAATTACGTATTGACTGGAAAGGGGTGTTTGATGATAATTACGTATTGACTGGAAAGGGGTGTTTGATGATAATTACGTATTGACAGGAAAAGGGTGTGGTGTTTGATGATAATTACGTATTGACAGGAAAAGGGTGTGGTGTTTGATGATAATTACGTATTGACAGGAAAGGGGTGTTTGATGATAATTACGTATTGACAGGAAAGGGGTGTTTGAATGTTGTTGTTGTTGACCTTTGATGAACAGGCTCCACAAAAGCGCCAACCAGAAAGTGTGAAGCCGATGAGTTCAAGTGCACCAACAAGCAGTGCATAGCTGCCTCCATGGTGTGCAACAACGTGCAGGACTGCGATGACGCCTCGGATGAAAATGGATGCCGTGAGTGTCACAGTGTCTTTCTCCACACCACTGCATCTCTTGCTTTTTTTTTGTGTTTTTTTCGTCATCAGGTTTCAGATCGAGCAGTCTGAAAGTAACGCTAACAGCCGGTCACAAAATGAAATTAGTTATGTAGGCCTAACTCTTGTATTGCATGGACAACAGCTGTAAGTAGGTTTTTAATACATCAAAGTCTTTGTTGATTTTCGTAGTTTGAGAATTAGCGTGTTCTTCGTTTTGTTATTGTTAATTTTCCTAGTTAAAGTTTGAGTAATGGCGTGTTCTTCGTTTAGTGCCTGTTTATTTTCCTAGTTATAGTTTGAGTAATAGCGTGTTCTTCGTTTTGTTATTGTTAATTTTCCTGGTTATAGTTTGAGTAATAGCGTGTTCTTCGTTTTGTTATTGTTAATTTTCCTAGTTATAGTTTGAGTAATAGCGTGTTCTTCGTTTTGTTATTGTTAATTTTCCTAGTAATAGTTTGAGTAATATCGTGTTCTTCGTTTTGTGACTGTTTATTTTCCTAGTTATAGTTTGAGTAATAGCGTGTTCGTTTGTTGACTGTTAATTTTCCTAGTTATTGTTTGAGAAATAGCGTGTTCTTCGTTTTGTTACTGTTAATTTTCCTGGTTATAGTTTGAGAAATAGCGTATTCCTCGATTTGTTATTTGTTATCCAAACAAAAGAGAGAATGGGGTGATATGACGAACCTCTTTTCATCAACATTTTTTTTTGTAATTTACAACCTAATCTTTGTTTTACATATGTGAAGTCAGTGTGTTCCTTTCTGTTTGGAACGAATAAAAATTCTACTGAGCGTTAAGTTGTAAATACAGCATCCACATATACGTATGAAAATGGGTAAAAATATTCTTGTGGCATTATAGCTTTCTGATTGTGTAAAACATTGGATGCACAGTGTTTTCACATTATTGTGTTCACCAAATTTAACATCAGCCTGCGCTGCTATTGATGATAATGTAGGTCCGTGTTAAGACTAATGTAGGCATGAACGCATTTCACATGCAAACAACTGAATGCATATTCGCGCTGGTTAGTCTGCACGTTTCGTTTTTTTTCCATTTTTCAGCACACACACACACACACACACACACACACACACACACACACACACACACACACACACACACACACGCACGCACGCACGCACGCAATGTTTCCATGCAAAATATTCACATACATGAAGATCTGCACGACCTTCTACTTTGGAGAAAGACGTGTACTTGTTTTTTGAGCACTAATACTCTTGTACTTTGGTATTACCAGTTGTTTGTGCACAATTCACTAACCACCTTTACACAGTTTATACCTACTAGCTACATGCATTCTGTACTCGCTTTCTTTACACACTTTACTAAATACCTATAGTCTACATACTTTACTAGAGACTGGTTAAGTTGCTCAATAGGCCTACATGCTTTACCTATACACACTTCACTGTATATGTATGACAGTCATTCGAGTCCGACAATGATCATCAGAACAGCAGAGGTGGTCAGCTGCTGTCTCAACTATCTGGGCTTAAATTGGATTATTGTGGAGAATGTCTTGCCCAAGTTACATCCCCACTCTCTCGGCCAAGAAGGTTTCAGGACAGTCGGCGTTGAGATGGTCCCCAAAGGCCAACTAGCCCCCAAGACTGCAGCACTAAGAGCCAGTGCGATCTTGCCTACTGGTTTGAGAGTCATAGTCCATCACAAAAGACTAAGCTGTAAATGACTGGCCATTGTAACAGAGAAATCTGTTGTGATAAAAAGAAATACAAATACATGTTGAACGTGCCGTCTGGTGCACTGTTGCAGAGAAGAACTCGGACACAACGGCCAGCTGTTCCAAGAACAATGGCGGCTGTGAGCACAACTGCACAGACCTGCCACAGGGCGGCTTCTACTGCTCCTGTCATTCGGGCTTTCGAGTGTCAGCCAACGACAGCAAGACCTGCGAAGGTGATATCTTAGTGATTGCAGTTTTGAAGTTTGCTCATTGGGTCTTTGTGTGTTTGCGAATTCCATGTTTCCTTGTGTGTGTGTGTGTGTGTGTGTGTGTGTGTGTGTGTGTGTGTGCGTGCGCGCGCGCGTACGCGTTTGCATGCGTGCGTGATTTTTATGCTGTTCGCTAAGGTTTTATTATGATTATATGATTTATTGACAGAGATGGTGTATTAGGTATACAAATTATCAATTGTAGGTCACGGTACAAGCAGAATTAATCAATACATGCTGAACAAAAAACAGAGATTTTCGTTTTGAAGCACACTTTCTTATTCTGAATGGAAGAGAAAAAAAACAACAACAACCCAAACAAACAACAACAACAAAAAAAAAGCAGAAACAAAGCAAAACAAAACAAAAACAACAACAACAACATTACAGCAAAAAGCGAAGAAATCGCGAAGCTTAAACGTGTCAGTCTGACTGTGATGACCGTGTGTCACGTGCAGACATCGACGAGTGCGCCTCGTGGGGCAACAAGTGCCCCCAGGACTGTCAGAACGTCAAGGGCTCCTTCAAATGCCGCTGTCACAAAGGATTCGTCGACACTGACTACAAGGGTCTCGAGTGCAAGGCTGCCAGTTAGTTTCTGTGTCACTGTTGATGTTGTTGCTGTTGTTGCTGCTGTTGGTGGTGGTGGTGGTGGAGGTTTGTAGTGGCGGTGGTGATGAGATGGTTGTTAGTGCTGCTGAAGTTTTTATGGTTGTTTGTATTGTATGTTTGTATCGTCTCTGTTGTTTTTTGTTGTTGTTTTTGTCGCTTTTTATCCGTCTTGCTCGTGGATTGAGCAGAGGACGGACATGGATATTGCTTGGTTCAGTATCTTGGAGATGTCTTTGGTGTCACTCAAAAAATCGGAAATAAAAGAAAGAAATACTCGTGTGCATGCAGACAGTTACCGCACGCTCATAACACTTTATCCGTCAACCAGCGATCTTTGAGATTTCGTTTAAACTGAGAAATATGTCAAGAGTCACACACCTGCCACAGGAACAACGTGACCAGTCGTGACCGTGATCTAAGTCATATTTCATGTTTCATGTTGCTTTCAATACTGCCGCTGTGTTGTGTTCACTGTGTGTATGTGCAGTTTTCCCACCACACCGTAAGCACCAGCTTGTTGCTGCTCTATGTGTTTGCAATGTCTTTGCATTTGTATTTTCTGTATTTCTTTTTTATCACAACAGGTTTCTCTGTGTGAAGTTCGGGCTGCTCTCCCCAGGGAGAGCGCGTCGCTACACTGCAGCGACACCCATTTTTTGGTATTTTTTCTGGGGTGCAGTTTTATTTGTTTTTTCTACCGAAGTGGATTTTTCTACAGAATTTTGCCAGGAACAGCCCGTTTGTTGCCGTGGGTTATTTTACGTGCGCTAAGTGCATGCTGCACACGGGACCTCGGTTTATCGTCTCATACGAATGACCAGCGTCCAGACCACCATTCAAGGTCTAGTGGAGGGGGAGAAAATATCGGCGGCTGAGCCGTGATTCGAACCAGCGCTCTCAGATTCTCTCGCTTCTAGGGAAGGGGGGCGGGGGGGGGGGGGGGGGGGGGGGGGGGGGGGGGGGCGTTACCTCTAGGCCATCACTCCACTTGCTTTTGAGAATAAAATCGTGTTGAAACACCAGTCGTGACCTGCTTGCAGACCGCAACGTGATCGTGCTGTTCACGATGGGCCATGAGATCCGACAGTACCGCTCGTGGCGCAAGGACTACTCGGACGTGATCGCCACGGGCCAGCGGGCCGACGCCCTGGCTGTGGACCCCCTGCGGCAGCTGGTCTACTGGACCGACACCTCACTGCACAGGATCCACCGCGCCGTGGTGCCCAAGGACAACAACCAGACCACCCTGCCCCAGACCCTGCCCATCGTGCAGGTCAACCGGCCTGAGGGCATGGCTATCGACTGGGTGGCCCGGTAAGATAAGATAAGATAAGATAAGAATAACTTTATTATCTCCAACTGGAGAAATTTGGTCAGGTGCATTATCACAACATAGACAAGTAAACAACATGGGGACCATAACTGTAAAAGCCAACAACAGCCCCTACAAATATTACGAAGATACAAATGTAAAAAATATCACATACATCGTTTCATACATACATCCACACCCCTGCAGGTAATAACTAGTATTCTTAATGTAAAAACAGAAAGAATTAAGAAACATTATTTGAATATAATTATAAACATAGCCTACTATACTGCACATTGATTATAATAGACAGATAAGATAAGAATAAAGATGAATTGCGGAAAACCACAACCAGATAATCAGCACACACCCGCACCGCACCCCCTCCCCCCCCCCACCACCCACCCCACACACGCGGATAACTTGATTAAACAAGAGTAATAAACATATGTTCTCAAATAAAAGCATTTCACATATTCGCTTTTAAAAAACATTGCAATTAATTATTACATCGTAATTATTAAACAGAAATATATTTAGAATATGGACGTTAGCATTAGACATATCCATTGTACATTCATCCTGCATATTGCAGTGAGTGTTGGGGGTGGGGAAGGTGACGGGAAGGTTGGGGTGTGGGTGTTGTGGGGGTGATTGGTTGCATCAGGGTCGCTTTTGCAGGTACTGGAGTACGGTTAATAAGTTAGGACTAGTTTTATTGCATGAACAGTTACTGAAGTGTGGGTGAAAAAAGATAAGGGCTTGCTTGTTGCAGCAACATTTACTGGAATGATTTACGGGTAACACTTGCTGTCCTGTTTGTTACTTGCAACGTCATTCAATGAAGTGTGCATAAAAATTGAGGGCCTGTTTGTTGCGGTAACATTTATTTGTACTTATATTTGTATTACTCTTTTTGTCACAACAGATTTCTCTGTGTGAAATTCGGGCTACTCTCCCCAGAGAGAGCGCGTCGCTACATTGGCAGCGCCACTTTTTTTTTTTTTTTTTTTTTTTTTTTTTGTATTTTTTCCTGCTTGCAGTTTTATTTGTTATCCTGTCGAAGTGGATTTTTCTTGCCGTGAGTTCTTTTACGTGCGCTAAATGCATGCTGCACGCGGGACCTCTGTTTATCGTCTCATCCGCAATGACTAAGCGTCCAGACCACCACTCAAGGTCTAGTGGAAGGGGAGAAAATATTGGCGACTGCCGGTGTGATTCGAACCAGAGCGCTCAGATTCTCTCGCTTCCTAGGTGGACGCGTTACCTCTAGGCCTGTTACTGGTGTGTGGGTAAGAAACTAAGGGCCTGTTCGTTGCAGCAACATTTACTGGACCGACTCAGGGGCGAGGTCAATCAGCGTGGCAAAGAGCGACGGTCGGTACGTCAAGATCCTGTTCTCCTCCAAGCTGGAATACCCTCTGGCCATAGCTGTCAGCCCGCGTAGGGGGTGAGTGAATGTTGGTCTTCATGTGTGTGTGTGTGTGTGTGTGTGTGTGTGTGTGTGTGTGTGTGTGTTCGTGCGTCCGTGTGTGTGTGTGTTTGTATCTGTGTGCGTGCGTGCGTGCGTGCGTGCGTGCGTGCACGCGCGCGCACGCGTGTGTGTGTGTGTGTGTGCGTGTGTGTGCGTGCGTGCGTCCGTGTGTGTGTTTGTATCTGTGTGCGTGCGTGTGTGTGTGTGCGTGCGTGTGTGTGAGTGGGGGGGTGTCTATGTGCGTACGTCCGTGTATGTGTGTGTGTGTTAAGTGTGTGTTTGTATCTGTGTGTGTGTGTGTGTGTGTGTGTGAGTGAGCATGTGCATGTGTGTGTGTGCGTGTGTGTGTGTGTGTGCGTGTGTGTATCTGTGTGCGCGCGTCCGTGTGTGTGTGTGTGTGTGTGTGTGAAGTGTGTGTTTATATCTGTGCGTGCGTGCGTGTGTGCGTGCGTGCGTGTGTGTGTGTGTGTGTGTGTGTGTGTGTGTGTGTGTGTGTGCACGCGCACACGCGCCTGTTAGTGATATAGACGATGAACTGAAGATGAACTGGTTCGCAAATAAGAGCCAAAGTTTCATTGTTAAATGAAGTTAAAGATACCAGAAACAAAACAACAACAACAACAACTAAAAAAACCACCAAAAAAAGAATAAAACGACTGTACATTCCCTCCTGCAGCTACATGTACTTGAGCGACGCTAGCACGAGCCAGCCCCACAAATCAAAGGCATCGTTTTAATCATGAATGAAGCTATTAAACAATAGAGCGACGGGCGCAGTAGCTGAGTGGTTAAAGCGTTGGGCTTTCAATCTGCGGGTCACGGGTTCGAATCTCGGTAACGGCGCCTGGTGGATAAAGGATAGAGATTTTTCCGATCTCCCAGATCAACATATGTGCAGACCTGCTCGTGCCTGAACCCCCTTTTTGTGTATACTCAAACATAAGATCAAATACCAACGTTAAAGATCCTGTAATCGATTTCATCGTTCGGTAGGT
>NC_134876.1:14306268-14308768 GCF_041734735.1 Babylonia areolata | reverse complement strand
AGTGACGCCTCCTTGAGCTACTGATACTGATACTTCTTCTCCAGTCTTTTTGCTCTAAAAGAAGGAAGGTGGCACAATGGTTAGGACGCTCAGCTGCCAATGCAGAAAGTCCGTGAGGGTGTGGGTTCGAATCCCGCTCTAGCCCTTTCTCCTACGTTTTACTGGAAAACCAAACCGAGTGTTTAGTCTTTCGGATGAGACGATAAAACCGAGGTCCCGTGTGCAGGACGCACTTGGCACACTGAAAAAAGAACCCATGGCAACGAGAGTGTTGTCCTCTGGCAAAATTTTGTAAAAAAAAAAAAAAAAAAAAAAAAAAAAAATCCTCTCCGATAGGTGCACCAAGTATATAAACATGCACTTATGGCCTGGCTAAGCGTGTTGGGTTATGCTGCTGTCAGGCATCTGCCTAACAGATGTGGTGTAGCGTATATGGATTTGTCGGAACGCAGTGTCGTCTCCTTGAGAGACTGAAACTGAAAATGCTGTTCATTTAACCATTTCTTTATCTGTTGGCTTCTTTCTTATCCTTTTTGACTCACTTGTGTAACCAAAGTGAGTCTATGTTTTAACCCGGTGTTCGGTTGTCTGTGTGTGTGTGTGTGTGTGTGTGTGTGTGTGTGTGTGTCTGTGTGTCCGTGGTAAACTTTAACATTGGCATTTTCTCTGCAAATACTTTATCAGTTGACACCAAATTAGGCATAAAAATAGGAAAAATTCAGTTCTTTCTAGTCATCTTGTTTAAAACAATATTGCACCTCTGGGATGGGCACAAAAAAATAAATAATGAAGCCTAATTATATGCAAACTGCATTTACTGTTATATTTATATTTTTTGTATTCTCTAAACTTGGCACTTTGATCTGATATTCTGACCCAACAACAAGAGCAGTCATTATTATCATTTTTTGTTCAAACAGGAACTTCTTTTGCTAAGCATGGAAGTTTTATTTATTTTGCAAACGTTTTGGTGCAGATAGTAAAAAAGGGAAATTACTTTGTAATTAATGCTAGGGGACTTAATTCGAATCTGGTTAGGACTTCTTTTTTTTTTAACGCGAAGCTTTATAATAACAAATACAGAACACATTTTAACGATTAGATTTTTTTTTTAAAAGTGTATCACAAGTGAGTCTTGAAGGCCTTGCCTCTCTTGTTATATTTTCATATGCATTTATATATTTATTCAGTTACTCATTTGCATTAAACAACTGCTCTTTGTTAGAATTGGCAGGATTTTCTCCACGCCCAGGAGATCTTGAGTGATGGTACAGACGCTAGTTACTGGATGAGGCGATGAACCGAGGTCGTGTTGAATGCACTCAGCGCACTTAAATAACTCACGGCAACAACAGAGTTTTCCCTGGCAAAATTCTGTTGTAAAATCCTCTGTGATATCGTGTGTGTGTGTGTGTGTGTGTGTGTGTGTGTGTGTGTGAACAAGACAGAATGGGAAGGGTGGGGGTGATGGTGGTGGGGGGTTGGAGCTAATGAACAACAAGAGAGAGAGAAAAAAAAGATATTGATTTTGACCGATCTATTTTTTTTAGTTACTGTCTTCTTGTTCCCCATGTGTGTCCCCAGCCTATGAAAACGAGCTGACGGACCCCACGGTGTGTCCCTGTGAACATGGGGGTACGTGTGTACAGAAGGACGGCTCAGACCACATCACCTGTGTCTGCCCCAAAGGTAGGGAGACAGAAACTGTGTGTGGGTGTGGGGTGGTGGTGGTGAATGTGGGCGGGTGGGCGTGCGTGTGGGCGTGTGTGAGTGTGTATATATATATATATGTGTGTGTGTGTGTGTGTGTGCGTGTGTGTATGTGTGTGTGTGTGTGTGTGTGTGTGTGTGTGTTGTGTGTATGTGTGTGTGCATGTGTGTGTGTGTGTGTGCATGTGTGTATGTGTGTGTGTGTGTGTGTGTGTGTGTGTGTGTGTGTGCGCGCGCGCACGCGTTTTAGACAATGGAGCTACATTGGGGAGGCCGGATTCGTGAAGGTGAAGTTTTCAACAAAGTAGCTGACATGTGTACTCTGTATAGAGACCAGTGCATGGTTCACGATTCAGTAAAGGTCATCTCAGCGTTTTGCAAGGTAAGATGTTACACACGCACACAAGCACGCACGCACGCAGGCACGCACACACACACACCCACACACACACACACACACACAATCTCATGTACACACACACACACACACACACACACACACACACACACACACACAAACACACAAACACACACACAATCTCATGTACACACACACACACACACACACACACACAAACACACAAACACACACACAATCTCATGTACACACACACACACACACACACACACACACACACACACACACACATATACACAAAATATAATTATATATAATAATAATTGTGTGTACTCACACGCACGCACGTACGTTTGCACACAGCTTAAGAACTGTGTAACTGCGAGCAAAGCACGCATTATTTAGTTGGCTAGCATTGTGGTGTTTTTTTTC
>NC_134876.1:14238768-14293768 GCF_041734735.1 Babylonia areolata | reverse complement strand
TCCCCCGTTTCATGGGCTTTTAAGCAGATGACAGTAAAGTGTCAAAATGTCGGTCAGAATGTCGAAGTGTCAAAGTCTCTCTCAGTCTTTCTGTCTCTCTCCCCACTCCCCCCCCCCCGCCCCCCCACTCCCCCACTTCTCTCTTGTGCATATCGAGCACTGAACGTTATTGGAAATATTGATCACACACACACACACACACACACACACACACACACACACACACACACACACACACACACTACTACTACTACTACTACTACTACTACTACACACACACACACACACACACACACACACACACACACACACACACATGATGTTGACCCTCATGATTTTTATGATGATGATGATAGTGACGATTATTATTATTATTATTATTATTATCAAATGACGAAACAAAGCGTCAGTATGCCAGGACAACACGCCATAATCACACGCCCTCGTACATTGGTCACACCCGCAAGTGTCATTATGATAATATACATGCAGTTAGCTGACAAACATAATATTATAGGCTATCGTCGACGCTTTAACTCTCTCCATACGAACGGCGAAAGAGACGACGTTAACAGTGTTTCACCCCAATTACCATCATCAAAATATTGCAAGCGGAAGGCTGTTACACTGAACAGGTGAATGTTGACAAAGAATACCACAATTCTGACGACGGAAGCTAAAGGTTGGGTCATTCAGACACCCACTGGACATCCGAGGGGTCTGTGTAGAGGAGAAGAGAGGACTGGCCGTACTGAGTGAGTTAATTATGTCATTTGATGTGGGAATTCATTTCAGCCATAGCCCAGTCTTCACTCATTAGTGTGCGGCCCTTTCCCGATCCTGATTTGAGCCTTGCTTTCACTCATGGGTTGCATTTGTGCATGATTACAATTTATTAGTAGTCAGATTCAAAGAACAGTTCTTGCATTTTTTTTTTAATGTGAAAATCATACGACACATTGAAAACGTAACGTTGACAACTGCCGGCTAAATTCATATGGACTGAGAACGATGATTATCTGAGTAAGCCGGCCTACATCGAAACTGTTGAAGGTTATTGATGTCTTTACACAGAATTCACACACACACACACACACACACACACACACACACACACACACACACACACACATACACACACACACACGTGACACATACACATACACACACGCACGCACGCACACTCACTCTCACTCTCACACACACACACACACACACACACACACACACACACACTTCATAACCAGTGCTTCGAAATAGCAGCGAAAGCCCGTGTTTTGTTTACCGTTTTTCCACTGTGTGTTGACCATCTATTTTTGTTTTACATACATGAGCTGTATGGCCACTGATTTGGATTTTTAAAAATAAATTAAATGTCTACATGATAGCTGTTTTTGTAAAGTGATGTCTTGTTCACAATTCTGCAGTACCTTTCTGTTTCTTTAGTTTAAGAAGTTTTCTTTTATACTGAGAAGATCCAATATATATATATATATATATATATATATATATATATATATATATATATATATATATAGTTTTATTGTTTTGAATGCATTAGACCAGATAAGTATCAGTCAAATGAATATTGAATGAATGCTAAGCTCAGCTATTGGATGAATGCTATTATTGTGGAGTTATATCAGTGAACGATTTTTTTCCTTCGGTAACTATTACTGTAGTCCACAAAAGTCTATTAATATGATTTCAGCATTTTGTCGAATGCTATTATTGTGGAGTTATATCAGTGAACGATTTTTTTCCTTCGGTAACTATTACTGTAGTCCACAAAAGTCTATTAATATGATTTCAGCATTTTGTCAGGAGTGATTTTTAGTCAATGTATGATCTTAACTTTGTCAAATGTCTTCAAATGAAACCACTACTCGTGTCTGTCAATTCAATCGTCCTCTTGATCGTCTGCATTTCAGGTATATATATCTAGAAATATATCTTGGATATTTGTCCTATAGGACATTTGTTATATATGTTATAGTTGTTTGATGTTGGCGTTTATAACATTTCCATTTTTCCTAGCGTTGTCTTTCCCTATTCACCCTCCGCACATACACACACTTTTACCCCTCCCCCTCTCACAGCCCCTACCCCCAAGGTGGTTTTTTTTTTTTTTTTTTTTTTTCGTCTAATATCACTTCAAGTGGAAAGACGTTAAACTGAAGACAACAACAATCTTGGATATTTAAGTTACATTAAATGACGGTGGAGAAAAAAAAAAAAGAAGAAAAAATCAGCCGTGTTTCGTTGAGGATATCTGTCTGGCAGAGATTCGATATCTCGTGCGGCCTGCTGGGAACTGGGGCTTTCACTTCAGAGACATTGGGTTTATCTCCCTTCGATAAGAGAGATAACTTGCGCATATCTGAAGCGTAAACGTCTGTGTTCAGTCTGGCCGGGAGGTTTTCACAACATGCAGCCAACCCCCGCGAGCTACACGCTAACTGGGCCATGACGTTTCTAAAGAGGCCTTGGTATATATGAAGCCCTCTTCACGTATTCAATAATATGAATTTTTATAAGTCATATGATTGCTACCGACATGGTTGATTGCTTCTCCAAACAGCAGACGACAGCCAGTGTCTTCTTGTGTCTTCGTATTAGTGAGCGTGCCGTTGTGGGTGTCGGCCCACGGAAACCACATTCACTTTGCCAAGGGAAACTTGCTCGCAACGAAAGAACACACACCGCTTGTCACAGCACACGGAAGACTGCATGTGACAGGAGTGACAGTAAATTAATCTTGATGTAGTCACGACCTTGTGGAAATGGAAAAGAAAGGAAAGCAGTGATGTTCCTTCTACTTGGCGTCCTAGGACACGGCGACTCGCCCTTTGGCACAGTTCTTTTCATGGCACGGCAATTTCAATGCAGCCTTTATTTGCTTATCAATTGAATGTATTTGCTGCGCTACGCGACAAGCCAGCTTCAACATGCTTCTCCAAAGCTCACAGCCGTAGGTGAACTGTGAAGAAGAAAAAAAAAAGGAAAAAGAAAAACAATTTATGAACAGGGTTGAACTTGAAGAAAACAGAATGGCAGAGGAAACGTCTGGTGCAATCATCCCCTATATGTGTCTTTTCATTGGTAGGTACAATCATTTGCGACAGTGTGTGTGTGTGTGTGGTGTCTTCTACAGAATCTGTTAGTCAGTTGTCACAAGCTATTTGACAACTTCATTTCAGACTTTTTCTTTTGTTTTGTCAAGCAGCTCAAACCAAGGTGTAAAGTGTAAAAGTGAAAGGTGCTTGATCAAGCCACAATTTCCTTTCACTGTGAGTGTGACTGTACATAGTAAGAACTGTATGAATTAACAGACTGCATATATTTTGTAGTTTCTTTTCATTACATTGTACGCAGGCTGTGTAGTAAAGATACAGTCAACAAAAACAAAATTAAGGGAAAAAATAGGGCAGACGATTCAGTTTAAAAGTAATTTAGATTAAATTATTTTATGAGATGTAATCAAATAGCTGACCAAAGTAATGTAGACCAAAGTAGAACTAGAAGTAATAATGTGAAAAAATGGTGCTTGATATGTAAATGACAACCTTGTCTGCCTCTGCTCAGTGGCTCATTGAGACCATGGTCTTTCACGCGTGTCAGCAGCAGTTGAAGGGTTATTGAAATGGCACAGTTGCTGTATGTGGAGCTGCTGATTGGTTATATTTTTCATGCCTTTCAGCTCTGGAAACACTCTATTCCTAATGATGTCTCAGGCCCACAAATTGTTGCTAACTAAAGAAAACAAAACTTTTTTTGTGAAAAGAAATGACAATCTTCAGAGTCTTTTTGACCAGCACCAAAAGAAATGACAATCTTCAGAGTCTTTTTGACCAGCACCAACAAGGAGGAAAAATGAAAAGCTGCTGTGACTAAATGTGGCATGATTTTGATGACAGATGACAGAAATCCGAAATAAACAAGATAAGTAATAGGAAAAGCATGACAAGACAAAATACATGTATAACAGTTTCAGAAAAAAAACCCAGAATGAGTGCTGCTTCTCTTTAGATCCTTAACTATATGGATGTGACAGTGTTTGATTGCAGCCAAAGCAAGTGATGTACTATAGCCATTTTTGGCACTTTGGGGATTCAACAGGCTTGTGATCTCTGGTTGCCAAATTTCCATTTTAAACATGGGGAAAAAGTTCAGAACATTCAGTAATGAGTCAGCACTGGCAGAGGGTTACAACCTGCTGTATTAGTGTATATGGTAATATGTAACTATATATATATATATATATATATATTCGTAACAGCTAACTGAGCAATTGTTAGGTACTTATGTAAATAATGTAAATATGATAACTATTTAACTGACTGCTTCCTAACAGCAGCACCCCACAATTCTACTTGTTTAGTTCTGCATGTTCTTTTTGAATGTTAATGATAAAAGACTGGACCATTTGTGTGCATTATGTTAAATCATCACAAAAATTATCTTGTCTCGTTTATGTCACACCTCTTTGAAAGCAGTCATACTCATACAGTCATAGGGAAATGCCAATGTTTCAAGTTACAATTAGGTACTCTCCACTGTCAGTGTATAATACTCTCCACTGTCAGTTATACTGTCATGACTGACAAACTTTGATTAACTGCCGGCAGCACTAACATATAACTATGCAGTGATTGTAATCAAATACTTGATGTTGGTAAAATACTGAAAAAAGAAGCAGCATGTCTCTGTCAGTGACAATGGATAAAGTACATGTATAAAAAATAATATGATTCATAAAATCGTTACAGTGATGAATTCTGGGGACATGAAAGTACGGGTAGTTACCTGCCATTGAAAATGGCAGATCTCATCCTCTTATTTGTCTTTTTTTAGATACATGTCTGAAGTTTATATTTTTGCTCTTGAAATTTCATTTGTCATGCTTACATTCATTATGGAAAAGATCAAAATCAGAACTGGTTACCTCATAAAAGTCATATCCAGCAATCCATGGGAACTGCCAGATATAGAATCAGTCCGGAGAATGACACTAATCAAGCCTTTCACATCTCGTCACACAACTTATATATTAAAACAAATAAAAAATAAAAAATAAAAATTTTTTTTAAAAGCCAAGCATACATCATTATTCAATTTATTGAAGTGTTGAACTCCATAAAACTAAAAGTAATCAGACATGATCAGAACTGTTGATCCTATAATCTTGACAGTTGACTGTTATTAAATAATTTGTGCTGAACACAGATTAATACACAAAGTATCATTTAATGTTTTCCTGTTTGCAACAGCTTGTGCCAAAGTCATGGTGTTCTGTATTTTATTTTTAAGTGTGTGTGTGTGTGTGTGTGTGTGTGTGTGTGTGCCATAGTGGTTTTAAATGCTATTTTCCTTGAGCACTGTGTATGTTAATTGAGATCTTACAATCATGTCGATGATGATGATTCAAGCATTTACTGGATGTCAGTCATTATTTATTGCCATTCTTTCTTCTTGGTAGTCTGTTATGTCTGATGATGATATCTATGCACTTTTCATTCTCATTTTGTGGTGACTCACATGTGGGTATGGATCTGTATGGGCATCTGCAGTTAGGGCATGGAAACTGTCGGGGGTTTTGGGCATTGCTGCTGCATTCTTCCTCTTACCATCAGCATTTTGTATAATGAGATATTCTTTTCTCTTTTCTTTGGGTCTGTTTCTGTCTCTGTTGATTATCCCCATCCCTTTTCCCATCTGACTGTCTCTGTCTCTGTCTCTCTCTTTCTCTTTCTCTCTATCTTGCTTGGCAGATGTGGTGTAGCGTATATGGATTTGTCCGAACGCAGTGACGCCTCCTTGAGCTACTGAAACTGAATCTATCTATTTATTTATGTCACAACCCGTAAGGGGTTGCCCATGAACCCCCGCCCCTTCCCAGACTAGCTAACGTCCTGACAACACAACACGGAGACACAGAAAAGTTCAGCTCGTTTTTCTATGGTCATGCAAACATACATAAATAAATGAACGCCACAAACCCAAGCATTACTCACACACACACACACACAAATAACCTCTGTCTAACTACAGCACAATACAATTTGCAGACAACTGCAGCGCCAGTTCTGCTAAAACACACTGCCAGAGTTCAGACATTTGCTGACAGCCAAAGACGGACCACGTTGGTAGTTTGCTGGCTGAAGCTGGTCAGGCAAGAGGGACAGTGGGAAAGTGGGAGCGGGAATGGGAACGGGAGTGAGGGAGTTTCGGGGTGACACGTTAGAAGGCGGACGAGGACCATTCCAGACTTGTCCCGGAGACCCGTCGAAGGCAGTGGCACGGAAGGGAGGGAAACAGGAAAACCTGTAACACCTCGCTGGCTCTGTAGACTATGTTCTTTTTTACTAGTTGCAAAAGAGTACATCCCCACCAAAAATGTTTGGGAAAATTTACATACTGCAATTAGACAATCATTACAGACCTGAAACAATCCGAGCTGAATATAATTATGGCAAAATGATACACCTAAACACAACAACTTTACTAATTCCCCCCAAATATTTAGAGATAAAAGAGTGCTGGATTTAAAAGATTTTCACTAAGAAAAAAACATCACCCCGACCTTGCAAGTAACCTAAACCTCACTTAAATGTCAACCAATATCACAATTCACATCACTACATTAATATTACACAGACAAACACAGACTCCCTCATCTGTCACCAGGTAAATGGGCACACCGCGGCCAGGGTGAAACACAGACCCACACACACAGAAAGGGGGTGACAACGAACACACCCCACTACTTCTGTAAGACGACACCCAACACTCTTACGGTGATCCGTCTCTTGACAGAGCTTGGCATCAAAAGCCCAGAGAAATCTTTCTCTCCCGACCAGATGACTTCTGAACTCGCTCAGAGTTCACAAAACGTTCAGGGGAAGGGACATGACATACACATATCCTCAGATATGCACGTGGACAATCTATCTCTGTCATGTGTCAATCTATCTATCACTGTATATTACTCTTGTGTCTATCCACGATGTAAAGGTCTCAGAAATGCTGATCTGTGTTGAAAGTAGTGGGTATTTTATACTGTACTACAAACAGAAAAGCAATTTTACCGGTCCCGTGAGGTACAAAGTTATGGTTAAATGTCCATGATGAATAAACATTAGTCATTAGAGCTCGTGACTGATGGAAAAGCATACAAATTACACTGGAGAATTTGAAAGTTGAACCGAGAAATAATGTATATAGGTGAGCTGTCATTTGTCAGTTCTGAATCTTGAGGATGTATTTTATTATTATTATTATTATTATAATTATTATGAAAGTCCAAATGGATAGCAGGGATGATGTGACCAGGATCATGAGGATGATACAGTGTTCAGAGCAGTGGAAGAGGGGATAATTGATTGGGAATCTGTCATGCAGATTAATGAATTGGCTGTGATTGTGTGAATTATTTTGACAGCTCTCGAGTTGTCAAACCATATGCTGCAGGCTATAGTGGAAGAAATCCTGTCACAAATTACAAAGCACGTGCCAAAAGATCATAGAGTCCATGTGAATAGAGTCACATGCTGGAGGACAGAATCAAATCATGATCATTGACACTTTGATGGATAGGTGATGTCTTTTATTCTGAGAGTAAAGTGTTTGCTGTCAAACAAGTTATTATTTATTTATTTAATCATTTATTTATTTATTTGATATTTCAAGACAGTCAGTTTTGATGATGCAATTATTTAGTTACAGATTCATTTTGATATATTTGGGAAACCAGCAGACACATTTAGCATTTTCCATATAAACATGTTGTGAACATTATAAAACAAAATTATGTATCTTTGAGTTTGATTTTAGTTTTTATTGATTGAAAAATTCACTTGTTTAAAAATTTGTTTGTTGAAAAAAAGTCTTATCTCCATTACCAGAACTTGTGTATATATATAGTTTTTAGAATGAAGTGTTAAACTAAAAGCCATAACTCATGAAACATAGTTAATCATTTGAAGGCAAACTTTGAAAACAGCCCATCCTCACAAAGTAGGTCTCTGTTTTATTGTTGTAATCATGCCAGCACACACACACACACACACACACACACACACACACACACACACACACACACACACACAAGTTCATATCCACTATATAGTCTGTATCCTTGCCTCAGTCAGTCAGTTTTTCTCAGTACTCTGTCACCGTGTATTAGTGAATGCGTGTATTGTTAGTAATCGGTTATTGTCAGAAATGATTTTGCCAAATAATTCTTAAATGAGAAAAAGCAAGGAAAGGGGAGTGACTCAGTATGAGTGACTCAGCAGCCTTAAAAGCACTAGTCTACATGTTATTATGTACTTCAAATGAAGGTTAAATGTTTTATACTTCCCTGTCGTTATAAACATTGTAATTTAATCTCTGATACCTGTTCACTGCTCTTTTCTTCTCATAAACTGAACAGAGTACAAACTAAAGAGGTAAAAGGAATATTGTGCACATGAATATATTTGAATACACATATACATGCATCAATAAGCCAAATTTGTGAGGAGATGATAGTAATATAATTAGCATGTGTGCTTCTGAGATATGTCAGAAAGAAAAGAGTAATGTCAGATGTAGTGCACGTGATAGCCATCAGCAGTGACTGAGTGAGCCTACAGTTATTATTGATGTGTTTGTGTGTGTGAGTGTGTGTGTGTGTGTGTGTGTGTGTGTGTGTGTGTGTGTGTGTGTGTGTGTGTGTGTGTGTGCTTACACTGTTTTACATTGTTTTGTATCATTGTTTTTGTTGCCTTTTTTATATATAGTTTTAGTTCTTACAAGTTTGCTTTTTTTTTTGTCAGGTCAGACTTTGTTAGAAACATGTTTTTGTCATTTCTTTCAAACAATTTACTGTCCAATCTGTGTCCACAGATGCAGGCTTCAAAGACCTGAGCAGTGCAGCCCTGCAGTGTGTGCGCACCAACCATGATCGGAATCAGCTGACCCAGGAACTGCAGGACATGTGGACCACAACATCAAACCACAACCCCGTCCTGCCCTTGCTCTCTGTCCGATCTGGGCTTGACCTCTTCTTCAAGGTCATGGACTTCCCGCCTGGGTCAGAGATCATCATGTCGGCCATGAACATTCCGGACGTGGTGCGTATCGTGAAGCACCACAAACTGCGCATTGTGCCCTTAGACATCAGCATTGATACGGCAGCCCCTAAAGTGGAACTTCTCTCACAGCTGGTGTCTCCACGCACTGTCGCCATCATCATTGCTCATCTCTTTGGGAAGTGGTCTCCCATGGATGAGGTCATTGAGTTTGCCAAGAAACGGAATTTGTACGTAGTGGAAGACTGTGCAGAAGCCTTCTGTGGCTTTGATCAGCTGAGTCACCCAGAGACGGACCTTGCGCTGTTCAGTTTTGGTGTGATCAAGTTCTACACCTCGTTTGGTGGTGCCATTGCTAAGGTGAAGCCACAGCTGTACAGAAAAATGGTGACACTGCAGGACACTTACCGTATCCAGAGTCAGGCAGAGTACTTGAAGAAAGTATTGAAATACATGACCATGTACTTTGCCCTCAATTCCCCAACGTTCATTAAGAATGGGATTCAGATTCTGCAGCTGCTTGGGATCAACGACTACAAAGATAAGGCTGTGAAGGTACAGTATCGTGATATATTGTTGGTGTGCAAGTTAAACATAGGTCATGCTATAATGGTACAATGGTGAACATGACTTTTGATATAAAATCTAAAAATATATATAATAAATCTGAACCAAGTTTCTCCTCTCCTTCAGTCTCTCCACTGGTTGCCTGTTTCTGATTGAATAGACTACAAGCTATCCACTCTGACATTTTCTGCTGTCAGTTGGTCTGGACCAGAGTATCTGTCTGAACTCCCACATATCTATACTTTGCCTTACCAGCTCCATTCGTCTTCTGTTACTCGACTTCTTAGATACCTCACATCAGAACTGAGACCAATGGGAACAGTTTTTTTGTGTTTTTTTTACAAGCCTCTATGACATGGAATAGACTCCTCAATAACCACCGACACTCTTACTCCCCCACCTCTCAAATCTGCCTCAAAAACCAAACTCTTCTCTTAGCAATAAGTTTTACTGTCCATCCAAACAGTATATATACTCCTGTATTTGTGGTATGCTTGACTATGTGTGTATTCATATGTGTGCATTTATACATGTGAGTTTGTATGTGTGTGTGTTTTAAAGTTGTATGTGTGTGTGTGCACATGTGTATACATGTGTGTGTGTGTGTGTGTGTGTGTGTGTGTGTGTGTGTGTGTGTGTGTAAATGTAAGTGTGTGTTGGGAGGGAGACAGGTATGTATACATGTATGTTTCAATGTATGTCAGGGTTCGTCATTAACATTTTTTCACATGAGCGCCTGCGCTCTAGTTTCAGAATTTTGATGAGCGCAAACTGAAAACTAAGAGCGCACACTAAAAACCGTCAGCCTTCCTTTTTGGGATCAAATATTTCAGCATTTTGATTTTGCACGGCCGCGAAATCGATCGTGTGCTCCACTTTTCTACTCTTCAAGTCTGAAGAGCGCTCTTTTGCATAGCCTCCCCTGATTCACTAGGCCTACTTCCGGTTGAACTAACAAAACGTAAACAGACGGCTTTCAAACTTCGGTAAATGCAAAACGATCGCGCTTTTGACTCTTGTTTGTGATGGACAATGGAATAACAATTTAGATACAGTAGTGTATGCTTATGTCTTTTCAAAATGAAGAGCGCAAGCGCTCTGAGTCAAGGAATTTTCCAGAGCGCAATTTGTTTTTTCAGAGCGTTCCGCTCAGCGCTCCCGTTAGTGACGAACCCTGTATGTTTATATGAATGTATGCAAAGTTACCATTTTGTCCATCTGTCTGTCTTTTGTTTTTTCAGCTTGTCCTGTTTAGTAGTAAAAGGGAAAGTGGAGTGGGGGTAGTGGGGCTGATTAGTGGAGCAGAAGAGGAGAAAATATGGATGAAATGTAAATCAAATAAATTCAGTGTGTATACCATCAGTGAAGAGTGATAGTTTCAAGTATTTTTCTGATCATACTGCTGCTGTGTAAAAAAGCCTGAACCTTAGCTGGTTGTGTTGGGGCAGCTCCTGCGTGGATTCCCTAACAACATGATGGCCAAGATCCGTGAACGACCGTGCACAGCCCTTTTGGCCACCATGCTGAAGCGACAACAGTCCTTCTCACCTGCTGACTTTTATCTGCAGCGTCTGAAAGGGGAGTACATGGCTGCCAGGCTTCCTCCCAGTATGGAAGTCGTGGGCACTAAGGCCAGCATCAACAACTACTGGCTCTTTCCTGTGGTGGTCGTGAGTATCCTGCACTTTGCTCCCTTGTGTTCACTCCCTTGATAGTGAAAGAGTCATTGGGTGGTCAAGTGTATTGAAGTGGATGATTACACAGAGCTTTTTGGTATTAATTAAAGAGTCATTAACTATTAAAGTGGATAAATTACACAGAGCTTTTTGGTATTAAGAGTCATTAACAGTATCAAAGTGGATAGTTACACAGAGCTTTTGGGTATTAAAAAAGTCAATTACAATATTAGAGTGGATAATTACCCAGAGCTTTTTGGTATTAAAAGTCATCAACACTTTCAAAGTAGATAATTACACAGAGATTTGTAGTATCAAGGGTCATTAACAACATCAAAGTTTATGATACAGTAATTTACACAGAACCTTGTGGTATGATGTAGTCATTAACAATATCAAAGTGGATATGATAGTAATTTATACAGAGCTTTTTGGTGTTAAGAGTCATAAACAATATCAAAGTGGATGATATAGTAAATCATACTGAGCTTTTTGTTGTTAAAGGTCATTAGAAATATCACCACATAAAAATTTACTTGACAGCATGCTACAGTACTCTGGAAAGCTGGTCATCAAAGAAATAAGAGTGTGTTTGCTTATTTCTTTTACTGACAATTACAAAATAAGTTAACTTTGTTGTTGAGAATGAGGGGAAGATGAGCAACTTCAGAATCAGAGTGGCTGACAGTTGGCATGGTACAACAAACCTTCTGTTTGTTGCTGTTGACAGGAGAACCCTGACAACCTGATGTACCTACTGAACGCGCTGGGAGTGGACGCCTATCGGGGGGCCACACAGCTCAACATTGTGGAGCCGGCCAATGGCAGCCCTGACCCACTTATCAACGTCCAATCAGACAACAGCCCTCAAAAGGGAGAAGACTGTGACGTGGAAGAAGTGTGTGAAGGGGGGGATCACGTACCGGCTGTGAACAGACAGTACCCCCATGAAGCCAAGTACCTGGTGGACCATGTGTTGTACCTGCCGGTTCACAAGCTGGTGCCCTTCCACATCCTGAACCACATGCTGAGCGCCATCCGCACCGCCGTCGCTCTCGACAGGTCGTCTGGGGAGGAAAAGGTCAAGGTCTTCTTTCCCTCCAAACTGTAATGGGCAATCTTTCTGTGATACCTGGGTTTTCTCTTTCTTTGCAAATGCAGAATTTTGTTTTGATGGACTTGTTTTAGTAATAACTTTAGCCATGGTGCTGTTTTGTTTGCACCACATTTTGAAACTGACTGGTTCAGCAGTTCTTGTTTTTTCTAAATCTTATTGTCTAACAAAGCAGTCAGATTCTTCATCTTTGTGTTAGCTTGGTATTGTATACTTAGATTTTTATATATATAGATGTTGACCTGCTCTGGTATAGGAGTTCTTTACATATTGTCTGTTTTTTTGTTTTTTTCTATTCTTACTAGCAGAAAAAAGATTAAGACAGAGGAACCATGTGATCCTGTGTATATAACTATATTATATAGCTGTGTGTGCCCTTTTAACTGTATGTGTGACAACAGATTCTCATAGACCGCTGGAATAAATTCAGTATGACATGGACCAATAGAAAATGTGAATATATGTTGAACATTAATTGATCACATTGACACTGGTCATGGGGTCATTGTTCTCAGCCACAACAGGAATATTTCTGTCCATGGCACCAGCTGCTGACGCTTGCTGGTTGTTTTTTCTCTCTGTGTTGTTGTTGGTTGTTGTTTGTTTTACCTCTGCAACACCTGGCATTCTTGAATGTGGAATTCCAATCTGTTAAAAATGATTGATTGCTTTGACTCTGGTTCTAAATCACAATGGTGGTTGGGTCATGTGTTTCTGCAAATGAAGTCCTTCAACTGACTAATAAAGCTTCAGGCCTGTTGTGTTATGAAGTAATTTCATAACATATAGTTTTAAGTGCCTTTGCTCTGAAGTCCATATCATGGCACAGATGATATCTGCTCACTTATATTTTTGGACCAGTTTTGATGAAGGTGGCGCTAATGGGCATGGAATTTCAAAACAAAATGAAAATGATCATTTCTTTAAACTTGAATGCTTATAACAAGTCGCATTTCCTGTTTTTGCAGCATGTTTTTCTGTATTGCTTTGTTCCAGTTTCTGGTGTCACCCTTTACTGGTAGGTTTTTATGTTTTTTCTGGAGTGAAGTCATGGTGTTGGGTTGTGATATCGTGGAGATGGGAACATTACAGTATCATTGATTGTGTCCCCCTGTTAGGTTATGTGGAGATTCTGTCACTGCCATTGCTACGCTGAATCTCATGCAGAAAATGAAACTTGGTTATATCTGGCAGTGCAGACTGAGGATTGACTGGACTAACTGCTGCCCTGGAGGAGTTTTATTCTTTATTGTTCTCTCAATCTTTATACCGTATTTTATATTTTCTCTTGAGCATCTTTGCAAAGTGACTTTTCATAATTGCATAAAGGTTGTTGGCCAGCACTTGTTACTGTTATGTTGTGCAGTGTAAAACTTTGGCCAGCTTGTGGGAGAGTCAGGTCCAGGTGAAGGTGGTTATGCATTGTTATACACAACAATTTCCCTGTGTTGGTACACATCAGTCCAACAGCGGTTTATGAATAATTATGACATAGTAGATGTATCCTGCTCTTTTTGGGCATACAGTTTAACCTCCCTTTGTAAAGTTTGGGACCCCCAGACGCAAACCCAAAAAAGATCAGTTGTTGTTTTCCTGTTTTCCTTTTTGCAGCTTTCTTCACCCCAGTTTTTGGTGTCACTCTTTTTGGGGGAGGTCGTGGATTGGGGAAGGAGGAGGGTCTCTGTGTTGTGGTTTTCTCTAATGGAACTCCACAAATGTACTAGTATGCATCTGTCAGTCTTGGGAGACTGTGGAGTTGTGCTTTGGGTGATGTTTGTGGTGCAGCGCCAGTTGTGGCTTGACAGGCAGTCTCTCCCACACAGATGAAGTCTGATGCTGGTTTGTCTGTCAGACTCTGGGCCTTCCTTCATTACTGTTTCACTTCCACTGTTGGGCTAGTGTCTCTTCAAACTTGGAGAGCCATTTCTGCAGTGTCTGCCTCCTGTTGTTAGTAGTATTGAAGGGAGTGCTGGGGCAGTCTCTGGCATTGCTGTGACATCTGATGGGTCTCTTTCCCCATGTGGAATTTTTCTTATCTGGCGTAACAAATGGCAGTCTGTTGGAGACGATTCAGTGAACCAGTGCTGTTGCCAGTGTGTGGTTTGATATTTCTGCTGTTCCACCTCCTCCCATGCCTTCCCCATCTTCAGTCTTTTTAAAATTGTATTAACATTTTTTGCAGTGTTGGTGTCTTGGTGCCAGAATGGTTGTTTACCTATGTTTTGTATATGTTGTTTATTAATCATTGATTTTTTCTGAAATAACTTTTGAGATATTATAGTCTTTTGTATCAGTTATGGTTTTCTTAACTGGTTGCTTAAAATTTTGGCACACCACAAAAATGGAAAAAAAAGGAAGAGATCATAAATTCTCTGCCCCTCATAAATTCTCTACCCCGTGGAGTAGACAGTGAATGTATGTTGGAAAATTAGATCATTTAAATAAGTTACATTTTAAATTCTATTTGGTGTGTATCTTGAGACAAGAGTCTAATGGACAACTGTTGAGGAGGAAGAATGTGAATGTCTTCAGCGGCTGCTCATTCAGGTGCACATATTTATATACCCACCCCCAGACACATTGCATTCTATCCCCTCCACAGAGAAACACCAAGTTTATCAGTTTGCATCCTTTTTGTTTTGTAGTTATTGAAATGTGACTCTGGAATGCATGGGGGTGAGGGTGGAAGGAAAATAGAAAATAAGATTCAAATGAAAAATGGTGAGACATAATAATGAAGAAAATTGCTGCTTTTTTGTTTTGTTTTTGTTTTGTTTTTTTGCACAATATCAGGCTGTGCTGAAGTCACCTGTCTTTCTTTAGAATCTGGCAGAGAATGGAATGATACGCATTGCACACACCTGCAATATGTCATTCGCTTGATTTTATGCCATGTGCCTTAGGCCTTTCATTTGTTGTTTCTTCTTTTTATGTGATGTTTGAGAATTTGATCTCAGGAAAATCTTTTATGCATGAACTCCCAGAAGAGTGCTCTGTTGCCCTTGTTTTTGTCAGCTTAAGAGCCTGTAAATCAGGCATGTGATGAACAAGTCTCTTGTCTGTGTTTCTGTATTGGACACCTGTTGTAGCTGACTGCATAGAACTGTGGAGATGACTGGATGTTCAGCATTTGAATCTCATCTCTGCAGCTGCGATTTGTTTGCTTTTTTAACTTATGACATCTGTTATGGATCACACCAGCTATTCCACATCTGTAAGAGATAATGCTATTATGTATATTTATTAAAAAATAAAAAAAATCAAATGAGTAAGACTAATCCCTCTTATGTACCTTGATTTTACTTAAAATCTGCTTTGTTTCAGTGGAGTATTAGACTCTGAGCCTAAGCATGAATGCTTGGAATTGTGTGTGTGTGTGTGTGTGTGTGAGTGTGTGCGTGTGTGTGTGTGTGTGTGTGTGTGTATGTGTGTGTGTGTTAATGAGGGAGCGAGTGTTGGAGAATGCATGAGGAAGAGTGAACATGAGACCTTGAATTCTAATAATTCAATTTTAATCTGTGTGTTTGTTATCATGTGTTTCCGCTTGAGATTATTTGAAAAAAACCTGGACAACATACTGTAAATCTGATTATTTGGATGTGTTTTGGTTGTGGGTTATCAGATGAAACCTGGACAATATATTTAACATTGCTCCTATTTATTTGGATATCATTTGGTTATGGGTTGCAGACATCCTGTTTCTTAATAGCACACATAAACTTAATGTTTTGACTTTTTTCTTTTTTGTTTATGCAGAAATGAATCCTATGGGGACGGAAGTGTTTTCGATCTCTCACATCTGTCCACCCACCACTTAAAGGATGTAGCTTGGTGGGTTGTTGTCACAGGCACACAGTACTCCTCATTTAGGTCAGACTTGGCAAATTGAATGGAATCTCTCTCAGGCAACAAGCAAGTTGCATGCAGGTTGGAGGACTTATGAGCATGGTTACTTTTTCCCAACTTCTCTGTTGTGGAGTTCCACAGTTTCCAAGTCATGTGAGGCATCAGGCTGTGTGTCAATACTTTCTCACACTTTCACTGTGTCTTGTTATATACACATGATACAGCTGGTTTTGTGTCACTCCAGATTTCTCAGTCGTACAGTATGTTCTCTCTCTCTCCATCTCTTTATTTTCTGCAATAGGTTTGTGTTTATTTTACTCTCTGTGTTGAGAGAGTCCAGCCAGGTTGCTAAATATTGCCAGACATATGGGACGAACTTCACTGATTGCTCAGGTTACAGAAATGGCAGTTTGCGGTGTTCAGTGCCCTTGCAGAGGAGATAAGTAATGTGTACTTGCTCCATATCATTTTTGTTCATCCTCCTTCGTTCAGTGCCATAAAATCAGTTAAAATTGGAATGCAGCTTTTACAGCTGTGTATTTTTGTTTAACTTTTCAAAGCATTTTTTCCCCTCATATAATGTCAGTAGTCTTGCCTGTGTTGCATGAGTCACTGAATATAGATTTGTTTTTGCATTTCTTTGGAAGGGCATATGGATAAAGAACTTTGTTGTTTCAAAATTAGGCTGTACGTTTCAAAAATCAGGAACTGCAATGCTCAGTATTGATACATATTCTGTCAGCAATGCATTTGTTTTGATGAGCATGAATTTTACTTTCTGATTACAGCCTAGCTTGACCGCAGAAGCCATACCAGGGTTGGCATCAAGTCAAAACCTGCATAACATCTGAAACCATACCAATAAAAACACACTGATAAATATAGACATGTATATGCTATACTGAAGTCAGTGAAGATCAGCTTTGTTACTTGAATAGCTATTGGTTAAAGGTGAAAAAAAAAATGCTTTGTTATATGCTGTTGATATTCACTGTTATAACAAATGCAAGAATGATGCTTTGATAATTGTTGTGACTTCATGGTGCTTGTTAAGCTGTTTTAGTGGATGTATGCATTGCCACAATAAAGTTGACTTTCTGCGCAAATTGTTCATGATCACAATTATCATATATTTTTTTTACAGTTTGACCTATGTTGAATAATTGTCGTTGCTTTTTCATTTACTTTCTGTCGATAAAGAATAATGATCAGTAACATGACTGCATATAAGTGGTAAATTGAAAAGTCTTTTTTTAGCCAAGTATAATTTGAAAGGCTTGATTTTTTCTTTATGCATTGGATGATCTATTCATCTTTATTTATTTATTATAACTTATTTTTGTTTGTTTCTCAGTTTCTTTGGCTCACAAGTGTAAACAAAGTGAGTCTATGTAATTATTGACTTAGACTGGTGAATGATAATTTGTTTTTGCCATTATGCAGGACAAAATCAAACATTTTGTTCATTTTTCATTTTATATGGTACTCAGTACGTCAAAATAGAAGAAAACAAGCATCCTGCTCTGAACTTTTCTCATTTTAGATTTGTCCAATATCTGAACATTAAAATCAAAAGTCAAGTTGGAATCAGCGGTTTAACCTTCACCAGATTTCTTATATTGTATGTGCCTGCCCATTTCATGGGTAAAAAAAAGACACAGTAAAACAGTGCAAATATTGTCATTTTTCTCCAGCTTTGCTAGTGAGAATGGACTGACAATTTTCACAGAAGCAGCATGCTTTCCAGGACTTTCTAGATTAAAACAAACACAGGTTGTTGTTTTTTTCACCTGTGGATTAAAACAAGGGAATAAGATTTGCAGACCTTTGTTTATGAAGATATATCTCATAGGTTATCCTGGTAGAACCTCAGGTCATGTTCTCTCTGTCGTGACCAAGTCCTTCAGTCAAAGATCCTTAGTTTTCACTGTCCCCTTACGGTTGAACTCATTGCTGTGAGGGTTGGGACACCCCCAGTCCATTTCCAGCTTCAGGACTGATGTTGGACTTGCCTGTTTCAGGCTGCCTTTGATTGATCTGATGCCTGTGACAGTGTGGGTGTATGCTTGTTTCTGTTTTCAGTATGTGGTGTTGGGGTGTTGTGTGGATGGGACGTAGGGAGGGAGGGACAAATTTTTGGGTGTTGTGGTATGGTTATGGGTGCTGTGATGTTGGTGTTGGGATGTAAAATTGGTATGTGTTAGGGATGTGCATGATGTTTTTGTGTGTGTCACACGTGTGTAGATTATTGTTGGTATTTGTTTTGATGTTTCTGTGGTGCTGTGCATATGGAAGTTGTCATTTTGGTGCTTGAATGTGTTTCGCACGTTGATTTTTACAGTGTAGTGCGGTTGGGGTGGGTGTGGAGTGGGGATCTATATATGGATTATGATGATTGTGTGTGTGAAGACACTTATGTTTGTATGTATGAAAGAGGGAGGGGGGGAGTTGCTTCATTACATGGACCAACCTGCATGTTTTGATGGGTGGTAATTTTATTGATACTTTCTATTGTAAAGTGCTTTGAGCAGAATCATTTGATTAAGTACTACATGAATTATTATTATCTCACTGAATTGAAAAAGTCTAGCTCCAGCAGCAAGAACAAGCAGGTTCATTATAACTCCTGTAGCAAAGAACTTATTATCTTGGATAGCTCCTGTAGCATAGAAGCTCAGTATAATGCCTAGCAAAGACCTTAAAGCTCAGTATAACTCCTGTTGCATAGAAATAACAAGTTCAATTTAACTCTTGTAGCAAAGGACTAACAAGCCCAGGAATTTGTTTCTGAACCTTTTTCAACCCATGATATATGTCGAGGGCTAGATTGCACCATGTCCTTTCATCCTCACTAATGTTTGTTGACATCTGTTTTTATTGAGAATTTTACGCAATTGTGCTTATAGACCGATATCAGCATATTATTCAGAAACATTTTGCAGTTTATTACTGTTCAGCCTCCAAAGGTCATCTTTCATTTTCAGTTTGAGAGGCATCAGTATGTGCACTGATCCATGCATGTATGTTGTCACACATCATCTACTAAGAAGTAGTAACAGATGCCTGAACCCAATGTGCTGACCAGGCATCTCAGTCACAGACACTGATAACTCGGCAGAAGGTTTTCTTTTTTCTACTGCCGTTCCTGCTTTTCATAACTTTTTTTCTGTCATGCTTTTCATAACTTTTTTTCTGTCACTGTTTTCCTGCTGTCCTAGTTCATTTACTTATACGTTTTCCAGAAAGTTTACCTTAGATATTCTTGAGACAAATGTACACAGTGAACTGCTGTAAACTGATGCATTGGTACAAGTGATAAAATAACACTGGCACAGACACTGGCTGCACATTGTGCTGTGTTGTTTGCCATTGTGGTATTTTTTTTTATATTTAAAAAAAAATTACTTTGGTACCAGGTCGAGATCATAAATGAAATGGCTGAAACCTTCAATGTGGGCTGGGGCCCTTTATCAGTGTTTGAACAAGTTCAGTTGTGTGTTAATCGTCCATGTTAAATGGTTGATCCAGCTAGTATTTAAATTAATCAGAGAAAGATCAGTATTAGTGTTTCTGAGAATGGAGATTGGTCTGATAATTAGATCACTGGGATTTTTTGGGTTTTTTCGTGCATCTGCTCAATTTCCAGACATGTTGATGTGGAGTTGTGGTGTTCATATCCGTTTGTGTGTGCAGTGAAAACAGTTGAATGTATCATTCTGTCCTGGTTAACAAAAACAAGCCACATGATGACATATGCTGAACTGGAATACTCCAGATCTGTTGATTCCGCAGACACATTATTTCAATTATTGATCTGAACTGAGATGTCAACTATGCATTTCACTTGTTTTATCTCACTATTCTCAGTCTCTGTTCTAATGTTTTTTTAAATTATTTTTAATCCACACTTTTGTTTCCTTCTTTCAAATGTACATAGCTATGACAAGTGCTTCTTACTTATTATCAGTTGTTGTTCAGTACATTATACTGAAGAATGTGTTGCTAATTTCTTGAGTCCATGGAGAATCAAAGAGTAAGATAACAAATGTGAATTTTGTTTGATCACATCAAAAATCAAAATGTCAGTATCAAAACATTCTTTTTATTTAATTTTTTTTATATATAAAATCTGGCAAACTGTTTGGAAATGTAGGTTGTAACAATTTTTAAGAACTTTTTTTTAATAATTTTTTTATTGCAATCTCTCAAGTGTGTTTTGACTCAGTAGCAGATTAGTCTGGTCCAATTCACTGTTTTATTCAATGAAATGATGAATATTTTTTTCTCCATAATATACTGTTTGTCCTGTCTTATCCATCATGAATATGACTTCATTGAGAGATTGGTCCTTAGATTCTAACTATGCAGTTGTGTAATGAATGAATCAGAGAATCTGTATACAGTTTGATAACTATGGACAGAGACATTGGTGGGTTGCTTATTCAGTAAAACATGTACCCTAAGCGTTATTTTATTCAGTTTTACCCCCTTTTGTGTGATCAACTGTTTTCTCTCATCTGAATACATTTCCAAACAGATGCTGTACAGTTCAGATTGAGATTGTTATCTGTCTAAATGTCATGTATCCTTTAATTAATGGCTTGGTAATTTCCTATCAATGGGTGATGATGCACCTTTTAAAAGTAATAAATTTGTTTTAAAAGCACACTTGTTATTCGTTTTATTTCAAATGTTTATGATAATATTAACTTAGACTCCATGTAAATGTGATAGGGCAAGGATGCCAGCAAAACCCCAAGGCAGATTTTTTTTTTCCATTTTATTCAAAACATACATCATTTACCAAACACACCACAACAATATCAAAAATAATTGAAATAGTATGAGTGAAATCTGTCATACATTTCACATACAATTTTGAGAAGACTGGATGAAAAAGAAACAATGTTCTCCAAGCATGCCTCCAATGAATGTGTTGTGAAAAGTATGCCAGACTAGACACTGGTTTATTTCATCCTTGTCAAACCAGTTCTTCCACTGTGACCATTAATAATTCGTAAAACTACTTCATGATAATGGTCTGAAAAGTACAAAAAGATACACAGAGAAATGAGAAAAAAAAAAAAAAAAACACACAAAAAATGATTCTATATATGAATACTGATTTTCTTCATACACCGAAGATACAATGAATAAATGTAAAGGATATAACAAAATGAGGCTGAGGTGGTGGTGGGATGTATTAAAAAGATTTCAAACTACTGAACAACTAACTTTGCAACAAGGAAAACCTACCTGTTGATATTTCTTTTATACAAATGCTTGTGTCCACATCCACAAGCAAGCATTGTATTTGTATGAACCATGAAAAAAAAAAACCCATCCTAATTCCAACATTATCACCTTTCCTCAGTTCCAGTGTACCTGATGAGTTTTGTTGGAGAAAAATAAGCAACCCTGGCATGTGTGAAGCATGTGTCAAACCGTACAGTCAGAAACTTGCTGAATCATATTTTCTTTGTAAATGAATTTAGCATGGTATATATCAGTCATCTCTACACATACATCCTCATCAATACTACTCCATGTGCAGAATCAATCAATCTGATAAAGTGTATATAAGTCATCTTCACAGAAACATCCACACTAATACAGTATCAGCCATTCCCGTCTCCCAGTCCATACATATCAACTACATCCAAAAGAAAAGAGAGAGAGAGAGAGAGAGAGAGAAAGCAATGAGAAGAGCAATACAAAAGTTGTCTGTTATTCCTTCCACTGTCCCATTCAGCATGCACTTCAGACAGACACGGAGTCACTCCTTCGTGGGGCCCCAGGAGCAGAACAGACTCACAGGCTCTACACTGCAGTCTCTGTTCAAGGTGGCTACGTAAAGTGCCGCAGGGCACTCTTGGCTCTGTAAAACAACCAGCAAACCAACATATTACAGAAAACACTTTGATACAATTTTGCTAGCCCAGAGGCCCACTGAAACACATTTGGAATTGCATTGTCCATTTCACTTTTCCTGCAAGTACAAAACCATGACATAACATTGTTCCTTTTGCTTCATACCAAACGGATGTAATTTAAAAAACAACAACAAAACACCACTGCCAAAAAACATAAAGTGAAAGGAAACAACCTGTTAAATCGTCATACTCACCTTGTTCTGAAAAAGCTTAAAGTTTACAATTACAATGTAAAATCTTTCTCCACAAAACTGGTGTGCTTCAACAACTGAAATTTTGAAATGTACTTATGTTTTCCTTATTTTAGTCAAGCATGAAAAATAAAAATAAACTAAGGTACATATCATAAATTCAATCAAATGTGCTTTCACACACACACACACACACCTTTCTTGTATATGTGGGACTGGGGACTGTGCCAGTCTCTGCAAATGTGGCTGGACTCCAAAGTCACGCAGACGTCTCATGCGAACCACAGTGTCTGCAATCAAACATGGGAAGCTTACAACCAGAATTCCTGTCTTATACATCTGCCCTTTTTCAGTGTACTGGTGAAATGTGTAAACGGCATGCACTTAAAGCCCGCAAGTGGTAAAAAAAAAGTATTTTATGGTCCCTGTAATGCAACCAGCCATGACAACAAAAAGATCCAATATTTGATAGTGCACTTCAGTGTCTGGAAAAAAAAAGCGGAGCTCAGATGCACTCAGTCTCTCATGAATGCTAAGAATGGGACACAATTACAAAATACACACAATCAGGCGGATGTAGAGTTTATCTGTAATGAGGGATAAAGGAAGAAGAAAGCAGTTATGTTCTGCAAACTGCAGTGAATTTATCAGCAGGCCAGTACTGCGCAGAACAAACTGTCCAGTACCTTCATCATCTCCCGACAGCAAATTCTTGACAGCATAGATGGAAGCCACCTGCAGCTTCTCCTCTTCAGAGGTTTTCTGTGGACATGAAACACATCAGCATGTGAGTGAGGAGGCTGAGAAACAGACAATGAAAAGTACATTGTTATATTATACCCATTTTGAAATTCAAACCTTTATTTTAAGAGTAGTGGTGCACACAAACACATCCAGACATGCACAGACACACAAACAGCCTGAATTAAAAATGTTCTTTAACAAATAGCTCAGCTCACTGATAAAGCAAATCTGTCTTGAACTCTACACATCAAAAACATTAACATACATATGTCATGTACTCCTTGACGCTGAACCTTGTCTAACAGGATATTAAACTGCAGGTATATGTTTGGGCTGGCAAGGTTACATATTCATTTCAACATCTCAACACACTCGAACATACCAAAATATTTATCAGCTGTTTCATAACTTCAGCATGGTCCAGCACTGTCGTTTTGGAAGCAGGGCCATCGGAGATGTTTGCGAGCACACACAGAGCCTGAAATAAACCAGTCGCATGCCATCATTTGCTGGGGTGTGTGTAGGGGAGGAGTGAATTATCCAACATGTTCGTGGCTTCATTACACCTCAAGTCGATCATAACCAAAGATCATTAGGAGCAAGAAAACATCTCTCAGAGAAAAAAAAAAAAAACTGTTTAACGCACCCACAGACAAGCTATTGGGATTACTATTGATCCCTCCTGGCTCGATATCGGACTGGTTTCAGACAGCTACACGTACAGAAAGATGAAAAAACACATCCACACAGCAACAGAGAAAAAGACAAGAAAAGACAGACAGCATAAGACACATATTCACCATGACAAAAGCAGATGCCTGTTTTCTCATTCACTCTGAGACATGAAGAAAGAATGAGGGCTACAGTCCCTGCACAAGGACACAGTGCACACACCTGCTCTCTGATCTCTGTGGTGTGGGATGGCTCCCCCAGGATGAAGCTCACCCCCTGCAGAGCATTGGCTCCGTAGGCAGCCATGATGTTGTCAATATGCTGGGAGGAGAAAACAATCAATGAACAGGATAATTAACAGCACTGTCTCCATTCTATACATTCAGACTGTGACAAACATAATCATGGATATCTACCTTCAACAACAGCAACAACAAATTCACTTAGCTGCTTTTGTTTTTGCTCATTTCCAGATTTTGTCTACTTGCTTGTTCATTTCGATTTTGTTATTTTGTTGTGGTATGCTCTGGTTTGCTGCCTCATCCTTCCTCCCATGTCATTCCCTTGGGCTCTGCATGCACAAATATCCCCAGACTCATTCCTTAGCTGTGACAAAGCCAGCAATCCATGGATAGCCATCAATGTTAAATCAACAAAAAGCCATCCTGCAAAGGAGACCCAACCCTGGTATCAAGTACCTAAGTGATGCTGATATGAATCACAACAGTTTGTTCAGATATCTGTCCTAAGTCAGTAAGTGGAGCAATCAATGCTCTTATCAAGAATTTCATGAATGACTGATGATGAATGAAATGGATACTAATACTGCACCTGTCCTCAGTTGGAGACCAAGCTCTAATCACTTTACAAACTCAAGGTCATTTGCACTACAGGCTGCCTTTCTAGGTAGAGCCAACTGACAGCTGCCATTGGGAACCTGCCATTTGTTTCCAATGTCATTCAAACAGATTTCAGTCTCACACTCAGAAAATTATCATTTTATGTGTATGACCGTTTTATTTATTTACCCTGCCATACAGGCAGCCACATTCCGTTTTTGGGCGTATGCATGATTGGTATGTTCTTGTCTCCATAACTCACTGAACGCCGACATGGGCTGCAGGTTCTTTAACATGCATATTTTATCTTCTGCATGTGTGCACACATGAAGAGGGTTCAGGCACTAGGAGGTCTGCACATATGCTGACCTGGGAGATCAGAGAAATCTCGATCCTTTACCCACCAGGCTCTGTTACTGAGATTCAAACCCCAGCACCCTCAGATTGAAAATCCAACAATTTCACCACTTGGCTACTGCGAAGGAATTACTTCTTATTGCAGTTCTGCACTCTTTCCTTCCTTCCACCTGTGTACTTTATATTTCGTTTCCTATCAACAACCTGGAACACCAAAGTGGACTCCGGAATGAAAGCCACACTGATGTGGGGCTGAAGCACTGACATGTTTCTTGGTCAGCAGGTTTCGCATCAGTCCCAAGGTGCGCATCAGGATGTCGTGGTTGTGTTCAGACAGCAGCGAGTACAACAGGTCAGACCCCAGCAAGTCCACTATCTGCATCTTGATCCTCTGGTCTGCATTGAAAGCCATGTTCTGCACACACACACACACACACACACAGATTTACCACAATTTTCGTCCTGCAAAGCGCTAATTTTTTTTTAACTCAAATCTTACCCCTGAGTCTTGTGCCCTATCTGTGTCTGAAAACTAAATTTTGACCACCACATGGGGCCCACCTGACACAACAAACCCAAAATATGACAACACTGTTGATCACAATAAACATCAACAAATGCGCTGAACAACAACACTTCAGTTTTATCACTGTTCAGTTTGACATGGTTCATGTTCACCATCAAATCAAACTAAAACCAAATCACATACAACACCAAATTGGTGTGAAAGTAGAGAATTCAGAAGTGAACTAATCATTTGTTGAAAACAGAACGCAAAGCAAAATGGCAGTTGGGACTGAAAAGCAGGGTTAGCAGACTGGATTCTGACTGAACAAGTTAATAAACTGGAGCTTTTCAACATTGTACATTCAACTTAAGGCTGCAAAATTGTAAAATTAACAAATAAAAAAAAGAAAGGAAAAAGACAAAGTGTAAAGAAAAAAAAAAGAGGAAGAAAACAGCAGATAATACAACAAACAAATGTGGGGAAAAAAACAAGGAGTAACAGAGCCAATTCAACAAGTAGACGGAAACAAGTCGAATTCCAATCCAGTTTTCCGAAGATGATGTCACTACTCAGAAAACAACATTCACTGAAAGTAGAAACACACTGGAGGACTTTCACTTTCACAGCAGATGCAGCTTATCTGATGTGTGCACCTTACTTAACAAATTCAAAACAACTTTTTTCTTTAAATTTAAGGGGTGTGCCTCATGCATTGCAGCGCCTTATAGGCTGAAAATTATGTTACTAGCTTTCAGCCTAGCTGTTCATATTGGTTGAAAGATGTTGTAATTGTAATACAATGTTATACATTTGTTAAACAACTGATTGTACTGTATTATTTTCAAATCATAACATCTGTCGAACATCTTTTGAATTGTAATGTATTACTTTCATATTACAAGTATTCCCTGTATGAAATTCTCTACCTGACTGCTCAGGTGCGTGAACTCACCACAAGCAAACAGAAGCCAGACACTGGAGTTCAAGGGTTTGTCAAAGATTTATCTCCCTTAAACTTTCCAGTTCCATGTAATTGGACAGGCAAGTATTAAAACTTTTTTTTGGAAAATATCTCGCAGCATGCCAGTGAGAGAGAGATAACTGAATTAAATATCTATGTACAGGAAACAGAAAGATATTACTCACCATGAGTCCCCAAACTCCATTCAGCCGAAGAGCAGGGTTATCCTGCTTATGGCAGAGGTTGACCAGCATTCTGACAGCACCGTGCTCCACCATGATCTGTGGAAAGAGTTGATATTTTGATGTACGCATCTTACTTCAATAATAATTATGATCATGCAGCGCTGAATCTTGTGCACAGACCAATCAAAACGTTTACAAACCAGTCATTCACATGCAGGCATTACTGTAACTGAGAGATGAAAGACAAAACACAGAATCATGAATACAGAAAGCCAGAGACACTGCAGACAGGGAAGAGACTGGGGAACAGGGCGGACCTATTTAGCAAAGAGGTAGGTTTTATGGCAAGACAGAGATTTGACAAAGCAAAAGATGAAGCTCATTCCAGGTGTAAGGTCTGGAGAAAAAGAGCGGCTGCTGACACGGGTGTTTGAAAGGACTGGGAACGGGGAAACTGAGTGGATCTGCAGCTGAGAGAAATGGGGTGCACAGGTGAAGGCGGACACAGAGAGAGGATGGGGCAATATACAATACACTAACATGAGTCTTTGACAGTAAGCAGTTGCAACACATTCACAGACTTCAGTTACGCACAACAGTCAAGCAAAAACTCCACACACTCAACACAAAGTACAGCGCACGCATCACAGCACAACACATAACAGTACGCTGCCAAGAAAACACTTTACACACTCCACACAAAGAACAGCATACATATCACAGCACTGAACATAAATGTACCACACTGCCAAGCAAAAACTTTACACACTCCACACAATCATAAAGAACAGTGCACACATCACAGCCAAGAATATAACAGTACAGTGCCAAGCAAACATTTTACATGCTCTACACAAAGAACAGCACACAGAGATGTTTATCTACTTTATGTATAAAAATCATTTTTAAAGAGACTGTTGTTACTAATAATAACAACTGTTGTTTTTGTAGAGAACACAAAGACAGTACTGACCATGCTTTATGGAAGTGTGATTATGTGCAAGTGTTCTAGAACACTTTAAAAGATTTGATAAAGAATGATGTGTAAACACAGAAAATTTGAAGCTGACAGGATCACTTGTGTTGAAGTTGACAGAATCACTTGTGTTATTTGGATATGATGTGACGATAATAACTGATGCTGTTTTATGTTTTATAATACTGTTTGCAAATTATTACTTATGTTTATGTAAAATTCAAGACAGCTGTCCACAGATATCAGATGGTTTTTTTTGTTTTTTAACAAAAAAAAAAAAAAAAATTTTTTTAAAAGAAAAGAAAAAAGGACAGCACAGCAAAGAACATAACAGTACACTGCCAAGCAAATGTTTTTCACACTCTACACAAAGAACAGCACACAACAGAACCACACCGCTAAGCAAACATTTTACACACTCTACACAAACACAAAGAATAGCACACACACAACAGCACAGAGCATAACAGTGCTTTTCCAAGCAAACGCTTAAAACACTCCACACAAAGAACAGCACACACAGCCCAGCACAACACGAAACAGTACCGCACTGCCAAGCAAACACTTTATACACTCTAAACAAAGAATAGCACACACAGCACATCACAACTACAACAGCACCACACTGCCAAGCACTTTACACACTCTACACAAAGAACAGCACACAGAGCACAGCACAACACATAACAGTACCACACTGCCAAGTAAACGCTTTACACACTCTAAACAAAGAATAGCACACACATCACAGCACACAAGATAAGCTGATAATGGTACACTGCCAAGCAAATGCTTTACACACTCTACACAAAGAACAGCACACACATCACGGCACACAAGATAAGCTGATAATGGTACACTGCCAAGTAAACGCTTTACACACTCTACACAAAGAATAGCACACACATCACGGCACACAAGATAAGCTGATAATGGTACACTGCCAAGCAAATGCTTTACACACTCTACACAAAGAATAGCACACACATCACAGCACACAAGATAAGCTGGTAATGGTACACTGCCAAGCAAATGCTTTACACACTCTACACAAAGAACAGCACACACATCACGGCACACAAGATAAGCTGATAATGGTACACTGCCAAGCAAACGCTTTACACACTCTACACAAAGAATAGCACACACATACAACACAGCAGAACATAACAGCACTGAGCAGTGAGGTAGCCAGACTGACCTCTTTGCTGGGAGAGAAGTCCAGCAACATGTTGCAGATGGTGGCCGATGCGATTTTCAGCACCTCTTCAGCAGGCGACTCCATCAGCTGCAACACCATCATAATTGTGAAGTCTGAAGAAATGGAAAATAGAACAGTGGCTTTTATTTCAGAAAAAGAAAACTGCTTTTATCTCACAACAGAAGGTGGCTTTTATTTCACAACAGAAGGTGGCTTTTATTTCTCAACAGAATGTGGCTTTTATCTCACAACAGAAGGTGGCTTTTATTTCTCAACAGAATGTGGCTTTTATCTCACAACAGAAAGTGGCTTTTATTTCACAACAGAAGGTGGATTTTATTTCAGATGAAGAAAATGGCTTTTATTTCACAACATGTGACTTTCATTTCACAACAGTGGTTTTTATTTCACTACAAAACAGTGGCTCTTATATCACAACATGTGGCTTTTATTTCACAACAAAAGTGGCTTTTATTTCAGAAACAGAAAATGGCTCTTATTTCACAACAGAACATGGTTTTTGTTTCACAAAAAGACAGTGGCTTTTATTTCCAAGTATTCTGGCTGCCAGTATACATAAATTGGATGATTTCACAAAGGGGAGGTTACCTACTTCCGGGAGGTTATCGGCCGTAGTACTTTCGTTTTCTCCGCATAGGCGGATAGTAGTTTGCACAGGACAGGAATGTCAGACCCCTGCCGGAGTCTGCACTAGTTGGGTCACGGTTAAGTATGTGTAATTAAATTGGATGATTTCATAGACTAACCATCTTAAAGTATTTGTGTATGTCTGTGGAATATACAGCTAAAGGTTATACCCTGTCATACTTATTTGCTTACAGTGACTGATTCTGATTTAGCAAAATAAAGCTTCCACCATTTTGGTAAAACTGCACTGACAAAGTCTTGCCCCTAACCAAATATTATTAACTTTAAAAAAAAGAAGAAGAAAAAAGTTCATTCATTCACAAATGAGCAGAATGGTAATTCTGAAATAGTTATGAACTGTTGCTGCCACAAGCAGCTGTTATGAAATGAAAAAGCGGAAAGCATAGGATTTACCATGGGCACATTCACATATACACCACACACACAGATATTATTATGCACAAACACACATATACCATGTTATTATTCTGACTCGCCTGGTTTCCTTGCAATTTAATATTCAATTTCTTCATGGAGCATCACAGCGTGTCTGTTTGCTTCATTCACATCGACTAACCCATCTTGCAACAAAAATCAAAGTAAAAAAAAAAAATTATTCAAAGACACTTGATGCTTCACTGACCAACACACACACACACACACACACAAGAGCTGCAATGTTTAAATTTCTACCTACAGAGAAATCCGTTAAATAGTGTTTGCATATCTGTTCATTACCACAGGATTTAACACAAGAATTTTCTGCTGTCCTGAAGAATCCATTGTATTTGTGAACTGCAACATTTTCAAACAAAATACCTTTGGAACCAACCCCCAAGCCGAGAAGAAGAAAAACAAGAAGAAGAACAAGAACAAGAAGAAGAAGAAAGCAGTTCACTGGTGAATACCTTTCAAACCAAACCCCGAGCCAAGAAGAAGAAAGCAGTTCACTGGTGAATACCTTTCAAACCAAACCCCAAGCCAAGAAGAAGAAGAAGAAAGCAGTACCTTGAATACCTTTCAAACCAAGCCCCGAGCCAAGAAGAAGAATAAGAAAGCAGTACCTTGATGAATACCTTTCAAAGAAAACCCTGAGCCAAGAAGAAGAAGAAGAAGAAGAAAGCAGCACCTTGATGAATACCTTTCAAACCAAACCCACGAGCCAAGGAGAAGAAGAAGAAGACGACGGCGAAAGCAGTACCTTGATGAGCTGTTCCCAGGCCTTGTGGTCACGGAGGTTGGTCCTGATTTGCTGCACGGAGCGTGACAGGCTGTGCAGACAGCGACAGGCAGCCACCTGCACCTTCTGGTCGCTGCACTCCATGCCCTTCACCACACACTCCAGCAGGTTCTCGATGCCGATGATCTGATCACAGCCATCTTCAAGCTACAGTCACAGTCCACCCCCACAGTCCACATCATGTTATCATTATTACTGATACTTATAATAACCCCTCTCCTTCTGTCAGAGACTAAACTAAGCGCTTTACAAACACAGTCATCTGCACAACAGGCTGTCTACCTGAGTACAGCAGAATGACAGCTGCATCAAGGTGCTCATCATTCATTTCCAGTGTCATTCAGTCAGACTTCAGTCTCGCGCACGCACACATGTATTAGAGTGGATTGTTTCTTCAGATTTTTGCCAGGGACAACCCTTTTGTTGCCAAGGGTTCTTTTATGTGCTTCATATGGGATCACAGTTTATTGTTTCATCCTAATGATAGTGTCCAGACCACTACTCAAGATCTAGTAATGGGGAAGAAAATTCTGGCGAGTGTAAGAAATTTATACACAAGTAACATATACAATAAGTAAGCAAGATATGCCATTAAACAACATTTATAACAATATAAAACACATAGAATATGAAGGAGATCAAAATCAGAAACACACATGTAACTATCATACCCTGTCTCATGTTTGACGCTCACTGTGATTTTGACGCCAAGCATTACTGTAAGGTACATAGTCACCAAGGCAAATCCCGATTGTTTTAGAGGTAATGGGTATGGGGTATGTAATTATGGAACAAGAAAAAAGAAAGGAAAAAAGAATGAAACTAACCATAATTGCAACTGGCGATGCAAACAGACATGTGCACAGACACACGCACACTCACACACACACGTCAGGGAGTATAACCTTTTTTCTGATTTCTTCATCATTGGCACTAATCGCTGCAAACGCCTGGAAGGCAGCTGCTTTCAGCAAGTTGTCCCAGTTCACATGCTGCACACAATCATAAAAAAAAGAGAAAAAAAGAATTAAGAACTGAACAAAACTAGAAAATAGAAAAGGATAAATAAACAGTCAGAGTTCCCAAAATATTTCATATGATCATTTCTTGCATTTGAACGACTGTCTTTTGTGAAAAACAAACCTGACCTACTATAAAACTGTATTGTTTCTTCTTGAAAAGCACAGTAATGGTGGTGAGTGGTTCATTAGCAATATTTCATCAACTCCAATACAGCGTTAACAATGTCCCTTTTGGTTAGAAAAACAATATGGCATTAACTCACTCTGGACGAAGGGCTCCTATCTGGGCCCTACTGTTTACAACCATTTCAGATGATAAGCCCTGATCGGGGCCTTAGATAGTTTTGAATTTTTGGAGTGGCACCTAATTTGCATAATGATGTTATAAGCTAAGAATATACTCTCCAACGCAACCAATAAATGCAGTGTGTGCTGCTGTGCTCACGAGCAGGAGAGTTATTTTTGCAGTGACTGGTTGACATGAACAGTGCTTGTCAACAATGGTGTCTGACCCAGTTTCGTCTCAGTCACAAGGCAGACAACAGAATTAGATGAAGGGGCCCTATCATGGCTACATAACATTCTCAATTTAATCTGTTTCAAACTCTTTGTACTTTCCTGGATTCATTTATAAGTCAGCAGTGTGTGCAAATTTCGAACAAAAAATATGGAAACTTTCATCATCTCACAGTACGACAGCATAAGAAGGGTGGAAGTTTCATATTTTGTACCCAACTAACTCATTATGTTACTGATCAGTTTGGAAGTTTTCAGTTCATAAATTCTAACATTTATTTTTTAGCGATTTTATTTCTAACCCATACAAATGGGTTGTCTGAGGGGAAAGTCAGGGGAGCTTAATGGCATGACAAAGTGAGTTAATAATGTACTTTTCAGTTTAAAAGGTAAATGTGTGTCACATTCAGTCTGCCCCCTGTGGGTAAAGCTTGCAGTCACAGTCCCGCTCTGGACGCTCACTTTTTTCTGTGCCTGTCGGGCATCAAGCTGCTGTATCTCCGTGTAGCTCAGGTAATCAGACAGAGCCTTGATGGAGTGGTCACAGATAGATGCTGTGTATTGCAGTTCCGGGTCTTGCTGTATCAGGTAGGCCAGTGTCTCTGCCCCTTCCACATTCTCTTCCAGAGTACGGTCCTTTTTGCACATCCGCACGAGAGTGTGCAATACCTGCACAAGAGCACAGAAATCAGTGACTTTTTCAGTGCAATGTTAAAAAATGATCATAAACACGGCACAAGAATACAGAAATCAGCGACTTTATGTTAAAACTGATCATAATGATTGCACAATAATACAGAAATCAATGTCTTTTTCTGCATTAGGTTAAAACAGTAATGATTGTTATTAACAACCCTTTTTTCCCCACATCACTTTTAGATGAAAATGAAAGAGAAACTGGTCCAAATCAATTTATGTCACATGCAGCTCAACCAATTGCAGAGGGGCCATTCAAGGGCTGGAGAAGCTGGCTGTGCTATGCAGATGTTTTCCCAGATAAAGTGATCACATGCAAAATAATATGCAGATAATCTTCTCAAGTGGTTTAGATCTTCTGCCTAACTTTTTAAGTCACAGGGTCAGATCAGACAATTGGGAGGGCGCTTACGTCTTTTAATAATATGATCTCATTCTTACACATATTGACACATTCTTACAATATTTTTCAAGCCGAAAATTAAGAAACAAACTCCTGGTGTGACACTGGGCTTTTGTCAGTCATTTGTGATGGGAATTGACAGCCCCTTCTGTGTTCATGGCAGGCACCTCCAAAGTCCAGCTGTTGCTATGATGCATACGGTCAATGTGATTATTTCTTCTCTGCTGTTAACAGCTACTCACTGCATTGGTTATTTTTCATGCGAGTCAGTCCACCAACACTTCAGACAAGACACACACCAAAACGAAAACAGAATTATAACATACTTTGTGTACAAGTGTGTCAAAAAAGCATTATATAATATTTCATTCAATAAATGAATGTGGAATGTCGAAGGGGTCTGCTTTTGCAAGCACTTCTATTTCCAACACAACAATTTCTCTCTCGTTTAACATGGTGTGCACAAATGACCAGAGCAAAATGAAAACACAAGTCCAATGTAAAGACTGTTTCTGACATGTCACCTCACCTCGTGAGCAACCTCTCTTTTCCACGGACTCTTTTCTGTATTCCCTCTGTACACATAAGCCAGGCACTTGGCAGCTGCCATCTGCATTTCTGAGGTCTTGTCTCGACTCTGCAGCTTCCTGATCATGCCCAGCACTCCCTCTTCACCCACTGAGGCTGAACACAAAGCACAACAACTAGAGGCATTACGTACAGGTATAACACTTAAAAACACACACAGTGACGTATACACACATGAACACAAAGTTTCCAGCTTTCTCAGCATTTAAAGGGCTCAATATACTGCGCTCAACAGAGCACAGGCATTTTCCTAAAACACATGAAGCGAGTCACAAATTTGAAAACATGAACTGATTCAGTTGAAGATGGATATCATGTTTACACATTAAATTAGCAATGTTCAAGAAAAGAAAGTTTTCTCTTGCTGTCTCATAATTCCCTGAAAGTCTATGGTCGGCTCAGATAACACAGTCAAGTACAGTACAATGCTGACCTCCACAAATAATACTATGCAATACTGAAGAAAGAAACCAATCCACCCAATTTAACACTTCCAGACTTTAAAAATGAAAAGAATTAAAAATTCAAAACAAGAATACAATATACATCAAGTATGCATTTCATCACACCACAAAAGGCCTTGCAAATAATACTCCAGTGCGGGGAGCAAGGGCCCATCCCAGTGTGAACAATCAAACTTCCTAATCCTCAGACCATTCAACAGTCTAGCATGCAAACCCTCAATGACTAACAGGTGGAGTGGCAAAGCCTTTCTGGAAACAATGATGGAATGGAAAATACAAATTTGCCACAATTTACCTCAGATTACAACAGCCAAGCATGCATATCTTCAATGACAAACTAATGGAATGGCATTGGAAACAATGAAGGTGACTGGTTTGTGAAGACAAAGAATAGGACGACAAGAAAGAAAGGGGAAACAGTAAGTTTTTTCTTTTACTTGCTGGTAGAAATAGGACTATGCTTATATTCTAAGCACACACATAAAAATAGAAAACATCTGAAAAAACAACAACAAGAAAACACCCCCCCTTCCCCCTGTCCCCCCAAACAAACACCCAACTCTCTTGTCAAATAACTGTGATTAAGACAGTATGAAATATTAAGGGAAAAAAAGATGACCAAGGGACTTTCTGTGGAATACCTTTTACAACATCAATGCAGGCATCGATATTCTGGTAGCATAAAGCAGCAAAAAACTTGAGGATGGGCATTTGTATCTGAAACAAAACAATGCACTTGTATAATATTGGCCCTAACACTTGCATATATATATCTATCTACACATAAAAAGCTGTTCTTCAATCCATACCCTTTGAACATGCATGATGTGTGTTCGTATGTGTGTGCATGCATGCGTATGTATGTCAGTCAGTCCTGTCTGACTATCAAGACATCAGGGGAGGCAACCACTGTCCCGACTGGGCGAAAATTTGATTGTAGTTTAGTGTCTTGCTCAAGTAACATCCCCACGCCCTCCACCAAGGTTTCAGGCAGTCAATGCTGGGGTGGTTCCCAAAGGCCAAACAGACCCCAATGCTGCATCACTATGAGCCAGTGCAATTAACCTCCTAGTTTGAGAGTCATAGACCTTTTGAAAAGACTAAGCTGTTGATGACTTCCCATTGCAGTGGAGAAACCAATGATCACACAGCTCTCACTTTGATAATGGCCCAACTGTAAGCTTACCTCAATCTCTGATATGAACTGTATGCTGAGCTGGGTGCACACATATAAAATTGAATGTGTGAATGTGTTTGTGAGGAAAAAGTGTGTAATCATGTATACAGAATGTGTGAACATGTATGTGAAAGAGAAAGAGAGGCAGACAGAGATTCTTATTCAGAGGATTTATTCATTAATAGGCCTAGGCCCCTTATGAAGGGGTAAGTAAACAACACGAATAATATCAAACAAAATAAAAATATCTAACAACCATGTATTAATACACACATTACATAAACGCTGCAGTGATGTACAGCATCTTAAGATGTTACAATTTCCCTAAATTTAAATGCCTGGTGCAAAAACAATGCCAGTTTCCTTGTATCATCATGTCTTGTGGATGACAATAATTAACTGTTTGAATAGGCACGGCTGTCGATAGTACTTAGGTGGTATATAGATAGACAGAGATAAAGACAGAGTGAAAAAGAAACTCAGTGTGAAAGTGCAAGAGACTGCAACAGGCACAGCAAGACTATTACATGCACTGACATATTCACCTTGTACATTGTGCCTTTGGCCAACAGTGGAGCCAGGGCTGGGATCGCTCCCAAATTCAGCAGTATATTCTGGTGCTCTGGACACTGCAATTAAAGCATAAGCAGAATCTTAATTATTGCTACAACTAAGTGACCTACTTAGTAAGAATATAATACCCTAGCTGTTCGGGATTCTGAAGGACATGAAAAAAGACGTAATGAAAGACATCTCTGAATCCAAAGGAAAAGATGTAAAACACTCCCCATGTTTTCTTGTTTTTTTCTCCAAACAACTGTTTAAAGTATTCAAGGTTAACACACGTTCACCACACACACAAACCACAAAAACCAACCAACCTGTCTATGTTGAATGTTCATGGAAGCAGCTTTTTAGAATTACCATTCACACTTCTGGTTCAACACTTGGAGTGTTTATCCTGTCAGAATTACCAACTGACTAATGAAACATGGATAGTTACTAAAGTTAGACATGCATGTGGTGTGAAACAAACAGGGCATTTCTCTGTTGAAGAAGTCATTGCCTTGTGTGTTGACTGATCATGACAGATTTTAATTTTAGATACCTTATGGGACACCTGCTGGTGTGATACAGTGTCTACAGTATACAGTATTATCATCTATGTGACAATGCGAGTCCTTTCATCTTTTCATTCCTGGGACACCCTGCACACACTGCTGTTGATAATCCTGGTCAGCTCCAACACTGGACCTTCAGCAGAAGTGTTCAAGGCTGGCCACCACATATCTCTTGATGGACCATGATGGCTACAGAGTTCAGATCACGAATCCTGACCTAGGTGGTATGAACCATATTGACGGTGCAACTGTAACTGTAAGCATCAAGAACAGACCCCCCCCCCCAAAAAAAAGAAAGAAAAAAAAAAAGAACATTTCAGGGGCATTAAAGATGAATATTTTACGGGTTAACTTATCTGTTAATCAAATATGAATAGGACTACTGTTTTAAAGGTAGCATGAAAATATATAGGATGAAAAATACAGTTTTGCCACTTCGTATCTCATTATATAACATACAAATAGAATCAGCTACTGAAATCGCACACACCAATACATATGCACACACACACACACATGTAAATGATGTATAACCAGTATTTACAACTCTCTTGAAAAATCTAATCAACAAACCGTGCAGGAGTTGGCCAAAATGCTGGCAATGGTTTCCTTTGTGCACAATGTCTGATGTATAATGCTGAGTAAGTGGGGGATGATGGAGGGATCCTGAAATCACACAATAAACCAAAGCAAGATTACATGATGGAAAATACACACATATTTCATAAGCAAATTTTCATGCAAACAAAATAAGCACATATTTTGGGGGTTCATAAATCACACCATTAAGGAAGCTTTTCCTCATCTCTCCATTTCATACAGGAAAAAAAAAAAATCACGGTCATTACTGGACCTAATGGTTAAGTTCAAGAAAATGGAGTATGACTAGGGTATGCAGCACACGGATTTTTCGCCGCTGGCAGTGCAAAAAGTAGGTCATATGACGACACAGGCAGCCCACCAATGTAACTGGCTTCTCAAGTTTGCACTGCTTTTGTTCCACTGCTTTTGTTCGGACAACTTTTTGGCAGAGTTTATAAATGGATCAGTTTCAATATGTAATTGCAGATATATGACAAGAAATACAATCAAAGTACATACCTGGTAGATGAAATTCACTGGAGGGTTTGCAGCAGTGAAGATGGTACGCAAACAACGAAGGCAAGCTTCCACATAATGCAGGTTTGGGTTTGACAAACCTGGAACAAGAATAAGCAAGCAATGTGTATAAGATTTGAATGCAAAACACTGAGCAATAGGCTAATTCCTGCAATTGCACAGTGTGTGTGGACTATGCAAAAACAAACAGCAGCATACTTGTGATATGCAGAATTCAACTGGTATTGCTACACAAGTTTGTGCATCTCTGAGTGTGTGTGTGTGTATGCATATTTGGTGTGTGTGTGTGTGCATATTTGGTGTGTGTGTGTGTGTGTGTGTGTGTGCGTGTGTGTGTGAGTGTGCATGTATGAGCAGATGTGTGAATATTGCTACAGAGGTAACAAAGGGGAGATATTAGGAACAGATTGGACTTAATCGCTTATGCTCCAAAACAAGTGTCTACAAACCTAATTCAGGGCTATTTTAAATGTAATGCTCCACTGATGTTAATATATGCCTCATTCTAAAAACAGTGCAAAGACTGCAAAATGCCTCCAAATCAAACTGTGTGTTTTGTGAGGCTGCTTTGCACTTCATGATCCATACTCAATACAATTGCAACTTACTACTTGTGCTGTGCACAGAGGCAAAACCAAACTCTGACCTCTGAGGAGGATGGGCACAGCCCCATCATGCACCAGCTGCTGGATGTGCCGCTCCGTGCCGAAAGCCAGGCTGCCCAGGAGAATGGCTGACTCTGTACGCAACTCCTGTGGGAGGGCATCCTCCATCATCCACTCCAGTAATCTGATGTTTGATGGATCAGCAACATGTGTTCATCAACACCACATTACACATACACCAATATTGTTTGATAACCTATCAACAATCAATCACCAAAGTAAACACAAACTTCAAATTGACATGTATACAGCATACTGTAAATTTATATATGTATATGCTCTTCAATTCTTTTTTGCTGCTCCACCCTCCTTGCCAGTTCAATGGCAGTATCCCTATGTTGACATCTTGAGGCCCCTGTACACAGCCATACGTAGCATCATCTGCCTCAGTCCCAGCATCAACAGACCATAGGGAGCTATTGTATTATGTTGCTAAGTAGCCACACACCAGAGAAGACTCTGCACTACCATCGAGTCATTTTGGATGGCGTTCAACAGTGCCTGTTCTGATTCAACATATGCAGGACATCACCTACATTATGATGACAATAATCACTTAGTCACTGACCATGACTGAACAAGTGTCTCCTTGGTAGGCGAAGACCACCACTATGTCTTTTCAGAGGTACCCCCCACAAATCTACCTTTCTTTCTTTCTTTTGCGTTCGACAGCTACGCAGTCAGGGTTGAAGTCCGAGGGATGCCACAAACTCGGACGTCTGGTGAAGATTGGCTACCGTCCCCCAGAGCTTGGTGTTGAGGTCAGCACCCCCAGGCCAGGACTGCTGCCGCATCTTCTCATACAGGGGGCAGTCTTGGAGAATATGGGATGGGGTCTGGTCAGCCTGGCCGCAATCACATAGGGATGTGGTTGCCACTCCAATCCTCTTCAGGTGTGCTCGGAGGCCGCAGTGACCTGTGCGAAGGCGGTAGAGTCTGGTGTCTCCTCTCCAGTGTCCTGATGGGATCCTGGTGTGCCTGGTAGCCTCCGTTCAGGGTGACCCAGCCTCTTCGGAATCTGCTGCGGAGGAGAGTTTTTGCTTCCTCATACGTGACAGGAAAGGTTGGCTGTGTGAGCTGGCTTCTTTCCTTAGCAAGGTGGTCTGCACGCTTGTTGCCTGGGAGGCCTACATGTGCAGGCACCCACTGGAGGGTTGTTGGGGCTGTTTGGGTAAGGGTTGCCAGGGAGGCCTTTAGGGACTGGATCAGTGGACCAGGATCAGGGAAGTCAAGGGCCTGGAGTGTGGACATGGAGTCAGTGAGGATGGAGATGCTGCCAAGGGGCTTTCCACAGGAGGAGAGGAATTTTGCTGCTGTTTTAATGGCCAGGACTTCAGCTCTGAAACTGGAACAGAGCTTTCCTCCAGGGAGTGCGATGCTGCTGTGCTCTCAATCACACAAATCTACCAACTCTGAAGACCTTGGCAGGAGCTCACCAAAAGCATAAAAGTGGATGGGAAATTGAAAACTGAGGTTCCAAGAAAGCGTGAATGATGAAGATGCTGCTGCTACAATTGAGGTCCAATTGAGCACCAATCAGAGACTCATCCATCAAGTGAATCACTGAATGACCCTGAGTGTGAGGTCTCATTCTTCCTCTCTGAACCTACAGCATACTCAACTCTGAATAGAACCCGCCACTGGCTGAAAAGTCCTATCTCTGATGGGGCTTAAACCTGTTTTTTTCAGTCATCAGTCACTGAGTCAGTGATACTAACCACTTCCCCACTGTGGCTGATAGGTGTATTGTATGCTTTTTTCTGTCTTTGACTGTCCATGTATGCCTATCTTAAGTTGAAAAATATCAATTCCAAATTGCTCTTTATTGTTGAAATGAGTCAAGAGGCAGACATCTGCTCTGAAACAAACGGTACTTCCAACATTAAAAAGAGAATCAAAATACGATTATTTAAATATGATGAAGCTGCACGATGATTTCATAGTGTTTCTATTTTAAGTAGTTATCAATGAGGTTTTATAAATCAACATTATGCTGAAACTCTCACCTTGGCACAGCTCCACTCTCTATGGCACCCTCTTTCTGCCGATTGCTGCCAATGACAAGGTGTTTCAGCTGCCTGAACAACATCACCGTTAAAATCATAAATGGATACATTATCATAAATGTAATGTCAGATTATACTTGTTAAAAGTATTAGTTTTACATAGAACAAAACATTTAAGCATCTGATCTACCACTTCAACAATACACTTTGAACAATTCATTACTAGCATCTGCATATTCTGCTTAAACAGAGGTTTTACAAGTAACAAGTAAATAAGTATACTGCTTTTTGTTTTCGAAAGCTTTTTCAAAAGCGTTACCTATATGTTTACAAACTTAGTAAGTTAGTAGAGACAAATTCCTTCCGTAATGTTCTTTTGTCAGTCTGTCAGTTCAATGACTACATTCATTCTATTCCACTAGTGAAATTGCCGAGTCTGAGCAAATTAAAATAACAACAACAACAAAAACATAACAAAAACCAACATCTCACACACAACACAAAGTGACAAACAACTGAAAGAGGAAAGTACAATATTTTGTTTCTCATACTCATAATAAATAAGAGAGAATTACTAATAAACTAAACCAGAATTTCACATAAAAACATTACTGTAATAATTTTATGTAAACATATGCTGAATATTATGTAAACATACATTATCAATTACATATCAAATGACAATACATATGGAGAAACTTACAAGGTGGCTCGAAGCCACTGGTCCTGTTCTTTACCCAACATGACAAACACAGGTCCTGGCCGATGTACCAAATCAACAGGTTCATCAGTTTCCTGGAAAAAACAACAATGCATTCACAAAACTGATCATAACCTTTAATTCTAAATATATTGCCATAGCTCTTTCAGTGGCAACAGATTGGGGCTTAGCTAGTGTTAACTGTCCACAGCGCATGGTGGAATTTTCCCCTGATTGTGTGGTCTGCCAGTATTGTTGAGATATATATTCATATATATATATATCACAGTATGCCTTTTCAAAAGACCAGATGCTGGTGATGGTGTGGTGATCCCAGACTGGGCTAGTGTATTCTAGGAGTGGTCTGAGAGCCATATGGCATGTAGGCTTCTGGCTTCCTTGTTATGGGTCTTCATATTCCTGCACAGGAAGCCTCTGGTCTTGTTAAGGTCTTGGTCACCAGTTTGTTGACATGGACACCCCATCTTTGGTCGGCACATGTTGAATGATATTGGGGCATTTCGTTTCGATTCCATTCATCTCACGCACATACACATTCCTTTTTATTTCTTATTTTTTCAGCTCACAGTGTTCTATGTCGCCGCAATAACAATATTTTTATCACAACGCTGACACGACCACTATAGTACATGTAATGATGGGCTGCAAATGAGTGAGAATGCCTGTAATATGGCTGGACGCTCGTGATTCGAACTATCTTCTGAGCGAGTTCAAGAGGCTTCACCAACACATATTCAATGCTCAATTACCAGTACTTACACCGGTGATTTCTTTTTCACAAACACACACATATACACAAATGTAAACCACTTGGAACTTACCATCATGTTGGCTTTTTTTATGGGACAGTCAAGCCTCTGACTGGAGTTGTTTTGCTTTGTTTTGATGCGAGGCGTCACTGTTCAAACACTCAGAATATAGAGAAGTCGTTGGTTATATTATATCTGGTTAAAATAAACTCAATCTAACAACGCAAACTTGAAATATTTCATCTAAACTTGTACTTTTATACTACTAAAGCATTAACTTCAGTTTAACCTGCGTCCAAAATTCTGCAAGTCGGCAAATGGGTTACAACGATCAGTCTACTTCCGGGGTCAAGTTGAGAAGTCCTTGGGAAGAAGAAGAAGAAAAAAAACTTGTTTCGAAAACAAATACGGCGTGAAATACTACAATTTTCATTTCCCCTCTGTTTTTGTCTGGCAGACACATTTTATCCAAGTTGAAGGTGAGAGAAGTGGATATGGACTATTTAAGATCCTGCGCCCTGACTTCGCGCCTGAATAAGGCGGTTAAGAGGCTTAGCAGACGACTGAAAAACAACGGGACTGGAAAATCAGCAGTAGCAGCAACAACAATAACAATTAAAGAGCGAAAGATATGTGATTAAGCTGAACGCTACAGCAATTAAAATCGCTGGCTGCAATGAGACGTGAAAGTATTTCAAATAACTAAAATAATAATAAAAATTAAAAAAAGATAAAAGGCAGCTATACCTAACTCACTTCGAAGACGGAAAACAGGAATATAAAAGTACAATTCAAAATTCTTACACAGCTATGGATCTTGCACATCATTGCTGAACATACGAGCAAGGAAAAACAAACACGGAGAGTATGGAGCACTTGAGTTAGCTAATGAAAAAAAGAAGAAGCTTATTGTCATATAGTTCTATAGATAGATCGATATTTTCGGACACATTGCAAAAATCTGATATGCAATCCTGATCGGACTGATTCAACTATACACCATTTCTGCATCAAAAAGGCCAGCAAATAAACAGACAAAAAAATGAAACACGAACGAGTCCATAAGGAGAACGGTATGTCAGTAAAAAAATAAATTGCCGTAGAAAAGAAAGATCAAGCCAAATCAAACTGTTTCAGTATGATATACGTTTGACCATCCCATCGTACACCCAGACCCCCTTATACATAGCTTTTTCTCTCTTCTTTAATTTTTTGTTCTCCCCATCTCTTTCATCCCCCTTTTTATATCCCTTTTCTTCTTCTGCGTTCGTGGGCTGCAACTGCGACGTTTACTCGTATATACGCGAGTGGGCTTTTACGTGTATGACCGTTTTTTAACCCGCCATGTAGGCAGCCATACTCCGCTTTCGGGGGGTGTGCACGCTGGGTATGTTCTTGTTTCCATAACCCACCGAACGCTGACATGGATTACAGGATCTTTAACGTGCGTATTTGATCTTCTGCTTGCGTATACACACGAAGGGGGTTCAGGCACTGGCAGGTCTGCACATATGTTGACCTGGGAGATCGTAAAAATCTCCACCCTTTACCCACCAGGCGCTCTCACCGTCATTCGAACCCTGGACCCTCAGATTGAGGGTCCAACGCTTTAACCATTCGGCTATTGCGCCTTTTCAATTATGTAGCAACCCATAACATTGATGCGTTACAGTCCGGTGACATGGCTCAAGTTAATGGTGTGCTGGCTAAGTCAGTGGGGGTAGGGTGGGCGGGGTGGGCGGGGGTGAAGGGTGAGGCGGGCGAGGGAGGGTGGGGTTTGGGGGTTGAAAAAGAAAACAGTCATTCTGATTCCCTCGCATCTTTTAAATCTCGTCTCAAAACTCACTTTTTCCCTCAACAATAAGGTGGCGGGTCCACTTCCTTTGCGTTAGCTGTGTTTGCCTATGTGTGTATACATAATATGTATGTGTACATGCATGTATATGAATGTGTATTGTGTGTGCGTGTCTTTCAATGTAAGTTTGTGCCTGCCTATGTGTGCGTATGTGTTAGGGTAGCTGTTAGATACACATGTATGTTAAAATGTATGTATGTATGTATGTATGTATGTATGCAGTGTGTGTGTGTGTGTGTGTGTGTGTGTGTGTGTGTGTGTGTGTGTGTGTGTGTGTGTGTGTGTAGTCACATTTTGGTGTGTGTATGTAACATTGATGTAATGTTTGATGTTAACAAAAGCGCTTTTGTAAAGCACCTACAACAGATTTATGGATAGTGTACTGCATAAGTATCCAATAATATTATTATGTCTCTGTCTCTTTTACAAATGCATACACTTGTGTGTGTCTGCATGTGGGCATGAGCGCGCGTGCATGTGAGTGTTTGTGTCACAGTGTGTGTGTCAATGTGCGTCAGTGCGCGCACTGCGCGAGCGCGCGCGTGTGTGTGTCTCAGTGTGATCCCGTTATCAGTTTTAGGTTGACTTATGATGTTGATGCAACAAGTTCAGAATGGAAAGGCGATTTAGCAAGTAGGTATTGGTGTGATGAAGTGAGTATCAAGTAATTCAATAGAGCACCAATAATATTAGTGCCGCTCAGCTGGTTTTTTGTGGAATCTTTCGTTTTCATCTTCGGAAAAAGACAGACCAAAATATTGAAACAGAACAAAAAGAAGTAGAGAGAAGAGAAGACTAGAAGAGAGAGAGAGAGAGAGAGAGAGAGAGAGAGAGAGAGAGAGAGAGAGAGGGGGAGGGGGAGGGAGGGAGAGAGAAAGTGAGAGAGGACAAAGAGAGAAGACAGAGAGAGATAGAGGCAGAGAGAATGGGACGGAACTTGACAAGAAACTACACACACCGCGCACACACCCTGTGACACACACACACGCGCGCGCACACACACACACACACACATACCGCGCACACACTGTTACACACACACCACACACACACACACACATACACGCACGCTCGCACTGGCGCACACACACACTCTCATTTCCAATGAATGCCTCTGATCGGATTCCTGTCGGTAATTAGCATACATTCGTCGCCGGCCAGCCACCTCGTTGTGCGTTAACAACCTATTGACATTCACCCTCCCAAAGATCGCGCTTTCCAAAGCGGGCAAAGGCGTTCGGAGGCAGTTTGTATTTCGACCATAATTGTTGTTCAACGCCGCGGTAGTCGATAGCGCTTGTAGAAACCTTCACGGTCTCAGCTGTTCAGGTGAGGTAGTTGGCGCTGTTGATTTTTTGCCTGGGCTTCCCAAAAGCTGTCTTAGGTTACAATGCAACCAGACTTCAGCCTATGAATATGACTAAATGCGAAGAATGATAAATCGACTCTTGATATTAGTCACTGGCTTTGATGGGGTTTTTTTCTGACTTTTCTTCAGAGCAGTACCCACCAACCTCATCGATCACTACTTATTTGCTGGGAAATACAGCCAATGTGATTTGCTCCGCTGATATCTTCTGTGATGTCCTTTCGATGTTTGACAGTACGAACAATGTATTCATGTGTCTTGATCCAGCCTACCTTTTTTGTAGGTCTGGAACAAAGGGGCCAGACATAACATGTATCGCCCTGCTTGACATCTAGGCGTTATTGATGTAATATGATATAAGCTGTGATCGACGCGTTTCTAAAATGGTATTGATGAACGGAAGTGTACTGAATTTTGGTACCTGGATAGCATTAACGAGAACATTGTCAACGATCCAGTTGTTGAAACGTCGCGAAACGACACCTCTGGTTACACATACACACACATACACGCAGACACAAGCGCGCACGCATGCACACACACACACATACATACACAGGCGCGCGCGCGCACGCACGCGCACACACACACACTTACACACACTTACACACGCACGCACAGACCGACAACACACATGTCATGTCGACACGGATATTTTCACCTCTAGAGAAAATGAAAAATGAAATAAGGACAACCAGATAAAAGACAATTTTTTTTCCAGTTCTGCAACCATTTATTGCCATATAAATGTGCTGACAACACTTAGACTTATCTTGTGCGCATTCTGAAAATTGAATGCATAACTTATTCACGTAACACTAAAAAACAAGAACAGTACCAACAAAAGTTTATCAATCAATCAAACAAGAAAAAGAACAATACCAACAAAATTTTATCAATCTGAAACAACATGTAACAAATAATGCAAATGAATCGAAGATCGAGGAAAAAGGAGTGCAATTTGTATCGTAACAGTTCAGCAGCCGTTGCTTGCATCACGTGCCAGTGTGCTGACAATTGTACAGGCTAAAACTAACAGGAGAATGCAAATGTTAACAAACACGCTATAAAAAAAAAAGATGAGCAAGAACACAGTACAACTACCACTTGAGTCAACACATGAATCATTCTAATATCACACAGGATAATGCCACAAATATTGCCATCTCTGTTAGCGAGCACAACTACAAGAAACATGACATTTTAGCCATCTAAACTGATCTCTCGTGACAAAACAAGAAGCTGTGCGGACACATGAGAACATCAGGAAACGACTGACACCAATTAAAGCCCTACATAAAAACAGGTGTAACGTCGATAACCGTCTCTATCAACATGGCTGACGGGAATAATCATCAAGGATAGTGTGAAGGAAGGAGTAGAAAATTATATAACCTACACTGACGCCAATAGAACGACAATGATTATAGTTACGATGGGCGAAAATGCGAATTAATGTCCTAGGCATCTGGAACCCAACTCATAATGCTCAAGTACGAGTCTGATGCTCAAGTAAATGAGCTGTGTTTGTGCCCCTGTGAATGGGTTGTGCAATGTCTGATCCTAATAAACCTCATGTTGACAGAAAACCATGCAGCTACTGCTGACATGCACACGTCAGTTTCAGAGGACAGTTTTCAAATGTCCTGTGTTTGTGGCATATGGGGTACCTATATCTCACATGTGTACTTATTTACACAAGTTCATATGCTTTCTTTTCCTCTCGAATGTAGCCATTTTATAGTTTTATTCAGACAGTCGTATTTAGTTTTCCTTATTGATACATGCTGGGTATTTCGTTTCTTTTGTTTCCAGTGTTTCCACACAACAAAATTACTTTTTAGGTTCACTCAACATAATGCGGCATATTTCTTTCGGACGTAAGTCCGACAAATTAACCGCTTGATTACTATGTGATATGATGACGAGTAGTTTGACACAAAAGTGGTTTCCAAATAGACCAGGACAGATTATCGTATCGCATCCTTGTCCCGCGCCTTTATTCCATGACGTTACAGCAGATAAGAAAGAATATTGCTATTAGAGGTCTGACCCGAGGAAAACAGCGTGGAACTGCCACCACAAAGACACGAACTCTGGCACTAATCATCAGTAATAGTGTAAATTATAGCTTCCACATTGTCATAATCCAAGTGAAGAGTTTAGAAAAGCAGCGCACGTGTCAGCGGATCAGAAACATAATTATGACCATACACATAAACAGCGCCGTCCTATCGTTCACGTGATTATTTCGTCGTCATCATATGCAACAGTACAAATGATTATGAATTACAAATAAATAACTTCGGTCTGAGAGAGAGAGAGAGAGAGAGAGAGAGAGAGAGAGATTTAATTAGTCAACTAACAACCTACCGCGCCACTGCGAATCGATTCGATAAAACTCGCGTGGAGGTCTACGTTCTGACGTTATTTTCTCATGCTGTGCCAGTTAAGTTTTGGAAAGTTCGACCACTCGCGAAATACTGACATTACTCTGAGGTCACTGTCAAACTCCGAGCCGAACAATTCCATTGGCTTATAGACCTCATGCAGTGAGAAGACACGTTTAAGTCAGAGAGAACAGAGCATGCCCCCTTTAATCAAACACAGGTGAGCGAACATAAGTGTCAGACATCCGAGCAAACGCGAACACAGGAAGGAGATGGTGATTACCACCACATGATGAGCAACTGGCAAACCATACAAGCAGCCAGCTATTTTTTCCGTCGAAAATTTCCAACAACGAAGACCAAACGATGGACAGACGAGAAAAAAGTCAGTCGTGCCTACTCTCTGACAGCTGTATGATGATAGGAGAGAAGAGATGACAGATGAAGCATACAAGATCGTATCATATTGCAACAGCAGAATCGAAAGTAATGTCAAAGCCAGAATTACAACCCGACCTCCACCCCCAACCACACACAGACACACGTGCGCGCGCAAGCATGATAGTTGGTGCACCTTGCAAGTATCTTTTCCGTACACTATGGTCACTACTGAACGTTAAAAAAATTCACGCACGCATACAAGCACACAGAGAGAGAGAGAGAGAGAGAGAGAGAGAGAGAGAGAGAGAGAGAGAGAGAGAAGAATTAACCTAAAATTCATGACAATGACAAAAACAGAAAACAGTTGTCGATTTGTGGACTACTCTCATATGACCCCCCTTCTGGAGTAGATAACTGGAACAGTAAAGACCCTTGGTCTAACTAGCCAGTGCCCATTCCATTGTTCTGCTTTTGCGTTCGCGGACATCGACTCTCTCTCGCTTCTGAGAGTGATGATGGCTGTCATTACACTCTGAGTTACGCAGTCATACTCTCTTTTCGTGGATGGATGCATGTGTTGCTACTGTTTATCCTCAGTGCCTCAACAGGGGTCAAAGGATGAGACTTTATTGATTCTCGATTCTGTGTGCATAATATAGGGTGCAGACTCTAATAGGTCTTCATGTATGTGAACCCAGGAACTGAAAAAAACAACAACCAACAACCAACAAACCCAACTCCGCCCTAAACCCACCATGTGATGCCAAAATTCACAAAAGCGTGGAACAGAAGACTACCACTGTAATCACTCAGATATCGCATCTGCCAAGGAGGCAGCTGACTATGACTGGACAGGCTTAGCGTGGACGCACCCTTGCGATTATGTATTTGCGTAGATCTGTATGTAAGATAATAGGTCTCCCAACATCTGACAGACAGTTCAACCCTGTCGCGTCAAAGGTTAATACCTATTAGCGGCCATGGCCAAAGGTCATCCCAGTTCTATCTGAGAGTTTCAACCCTGTCGTGTCTAAAATTAAAACCCCTTAGCAACCATGGCCAATGGTCTTCCTTGTTCCAGACGAGAGTTTCCACCGTGTCGTGTCAAAAATCAAAATCTACCAGCGGCCATGGCCAAAGGTCCCCATAGTACTAATAGAGAGTTTCCACCTGTCGAGTCAAAAGTTCAAAACTATGCTATTAACGGCCATGGCAAAGGGTCTCTCTAGTTCTAACAGATTTTACACCCTGTCGTGTCAAAATTTAAAACCTATCAGCAGCCATGGTCACCCTAGTTCTAACACAGAGTTTCCATCCTGTTGTGTCAAAAGTTTAAAAACTATTAGAGGCAATGGCCAGCATGAAACCCACGCTGCAGCACAAGATGGTGGCCAGGTAGAGCCGAAAGAAGAAGGCATCATAGGCCTGTGCCACCAGGTGCCAGGACACCGCCTCCTCAACGTCCCCCTCCGACACCGACACCTCCGGTCTGACGCTGGAGGAGCTGACGCCGATCTCTCTCTTGGCGAAGGAAGAGGACGACCCCGTGAACATCTTGCTGTTGAGACGGGTCAGCCGATCTCCCTTTTCTTCCAGAGGGTAGTCGACGACCGGCGTGACACTGCCGGTCCTGTCTGCGGGGTTAGTGCACTTGCAGCGCATGATTCTAATGGCCCAGCGGGTCAGTCTGCCCTGCCAGCCGGGGACGGGTCGGCCGGGGTCCCGGTGGAAGATGTGGAGAGAGTGGATGGCCAGCACGACAGCAATGCCCGCCTGGGACAGGACCAGGGCGATGTAGACACCTGGGACAGAGGACAGGGCAAGGTGCTGCACAGTTAGGGCTTGTCTGATGACTGGGGATGCATGGGACCTCATGACTTAAGACCTCGTGATTTCTCTTGCATCGTGAGAATTTATTCGGTTACATTATTCTCTCTCTCTCTCTCTTCTCTGTCTGCCTGTCTGTCTCTCTATGCACGTGCACGAGTGTGTGTGTGTGTGTGTGTGTGTGTGTGTGTGTGTGTGTGTGTGTGTGTGTGTGTGTGTGTGTGTGTCTGTGTGTCTGTGTGTGTCTGTGTTCGTTCTTTAGTCGTCTTTTCACTGTAAGTGATGTGATATTAGACGAGGGTAGGAAAAAATCGAGTGGGAGGAGGAGGAGGGGGGAATTACTGTGTACGCATGCGAGTAAGTGAAAGTGTGTGTGTGTGGTGTGTGTGTGTGTGTGTGTGTGTGTGTGTGTGTGTGTGTGTGTGTGTGTGTGTGTGTGTGTGTGTGTGTGTGTGTGTTACATATAGAAAATGATTGATTTAAGTTTTGTTAAAAACAACAACAAAAAAACAAACAAAAAAACCATATTTCTAATCAAAAACTAACAACTACAACAGCAAACCAACTGGACTATTTAACAAGGAGTTGAAACAGACATACATTAGCAATGAACTGCTGAAGATCGTCAACACTGAAAATGATTTCAGCTCAGGGATTTGAGAATTTAACATATCGCAAGTTGACATAATTTTATGATCAGCTGTTATGTGAGCCCCACAGATGCAAGAAACATTACTGACATATTTTGTTCTAAAACAATTCATTTCCCATCTGCAGATTAGAGAAATGATTTGCCTCTTATGAAAATCATTATGGTAATGTCCTAAAACAATTCATTTTCCATCTGCAGATTAGAGAAATGATTTGCCTCTTATGAAAATCATTATGGTAATGTTTTCCCATGAAACCATACATTTTCTGTATGTTCTTATGTAACTCCGAGTTACCGGCGTGTTTTTCCTCAAACTGAAATTTTGACCATTGGACTTTTTCTACCATGGTGTAACATTCCTGTAGTGAAAGCGAAATATTTAAATCTAACTCCTTCATGGAGCTTCTAGCTCCTTTTTTAGCCAAAATGTCAACTTTTTCATCATAGTAAAAATCGCAATGAGAAGGAATCCAGCAAAAGGTTATGTGAGAGCCTCTTAGTAAGAGTTCGTGAATCAAATGGTTAATTTCAATAATGAGTTCATACCTAACCGTTTCTTTTATAAGTTCAATAGCGTGAAGAACTGATTTAGAATCAACACAAAATAGAATCTGAAATATAGTTTTCGGAAAGGATATCATGAAATTTAACGCCATTAGAATTGCTATGAGTTCAGCTGTGAAGATGGACTTATTCTCTCCCAGTTGAAATGAGTTTTGAAAGTTAAAGTCTGGAATAACGAAAGCAGCACCTGCTCTATCATTTACAATAGAGCCGTCTCTAAATATCTTTAGATGATTAAGGTATTTCTCTTCCAAATGGATTCGTACATGCGATGTAAGTAAATTTATGTTGTCATCTTTGGTCAGATCAGTGTGATCGATATCAAATTGCGCTTTTTGAAGTTCCTATACAGGTGTAGGTGATACTATAGACCTTTTAGCAACACGTGGGGTTTTATACACACCGGAATTTGTTAAAATATTTGACGTGTATGTTCCCAGTGTGGTATGAGAGGATATAGATCTAGCTCTCTTAGGAAAATCGCGGTCGGATTTGAGAGTTATTTCTGATTCCAAATCATTTTCGTCCGTTAAACTTCTCAAGACAAATTTACTACACGCAAGTTCCTTTTGATCCTCTAATGGTAATACTCCCGTGTCTGTGAGTGTGTTTAACAACAAAAAGAAGGCCAAGAAGAACAAACAAACGACATTAAAAAAAATACAGCAGCAATGCATACACCCACACAACAAGAACAAGACCAACACGAAAAAACAAACAACAAAAAACAACAGCAACAACAAATAAACTCCCAGACCACACAATGTTTCTTCTCTGTTCCGGAGCTGCAAGTCCCACGTTCACTCGTCAAGTCAAGATTGGAGGAAGGAGGAATTTTTGTTTAATGTCCCGTCACACATATCAGTGATTGAAGACATTTTGTTAAAGTATTTATGAATACATCTGAGTATTATCGGTTAGAAGGGGTGGGAGATGTGGATGAATGGAGGGTTGGGGGAAACTGGGCAAATGAGGGTAAAAATGTGGGTGAAATTTGGAAGAAAACCCCCTCCCCCTCTGAATACAGTTACAGGAAATTACTTAAAGGACTTTGTAAAAGAGAAGTCGTTAAACTGACAAGCGAAACAACTGATAATGAATGCAAAAAGTCAAAAACATCAACGTTCTCAGTCACTTGTGAAGACACACTTTCGTGTACAAAAGGCTACAAAAGTCAAGATTTCATTTCATGACGGTAAATTGAATAAGCTACAATTGCTGTTTTACATCAAGCCATCACGAGTACATCATGTATGTACACGAGTGGGCTTTCACGTGTATGATCGTTTTAACTCTCTCCATATTAACGGCGAAAGAGACGACGTTAACAGCGTTTCACCCCAATTACCATCATCAAAATATTGCAAGCGGAAGGCTCTTATACTGAAGACGTGAATGTTGACAAAGAATACCACAATTCTGACGATGGAAGCTAAAGGTTGGGTCATTCAAACACCCACTGGACATCCGAGGGGTCTGTGTAGAGGAGAAGAGAGGACTGGCCGTACTGAGTGAGTTAACCACGCCATGTAGGCAGCCATACTCCATTTATGGGGAGGGGGTCCACAAAACGCGTACACACCTACCCAGCAAGGGCAACCCCGTTTTCGGGGAGGGTGGGGTGTGTGTGAGGGGAAGGGGGGCGAGCAGGGGAGGGGTGGGGGGGGGGGGGTCCACACAATGCACACAAACCTACCCAACAAGGACTGGCTCTTTGCAGTGGTGGGCAGTCCATCGGTGACGATGGTGAGGATGACGACGTACGCCAGCAGTGCGGTCAGACAGTAGCCGATCTTCTCCCCAGCATCGTGGGGCAGCAGGAACACCATAGGGATCAGCAGCGAGTTCAGCAGCACGGGAAGCATGGTGTTCAGCCCGTAGTACACAGCCCGCCTCTTCAGCTCCACGTAAAAGGCCACCTTGGCGTAGTCGTAGTCCCCGTCATTGTATTCGTACCGCTCATTCCAAGTTCGTATGATGTTCCATTCGCCGTTCAGTTGGAAGTACGTTTGAGAGAGACCAGTCTGCGGCGTGGAAAATTTGGTTAACGAAGATACAGAATAATAAAATCAGAGGAGAGACTATGTTTTAGTGAAAGAATGAGGCTGGGATTGGCATTGCTTATCTACACGTTAACTTTATACGAGGACAGACTATGTTTAAGTGAAAGAATGAGGCTGAAATTGGCATTGCTTATTTATACGTTAACATTATACGTTTTAGAATTTTTCCACAAGACCCTGAAACTGTACTTTCACATTGTACGCACACGTAACTGCAGGTGAGTGTGACACTGTGTGTTTCGATGTGCAAATGCATGTACGCGTGCACATGTAGGCCTATGTGTGCTTGTTTGTGTTTGCTTGCTTGCTTCCGCGTGGGCGGGTGTGTGTATGTGTGTGTGTGTGTGGTGTTTCCGTGTTAGTGATCACATGCGTGCATAGCCCACGAATGTGTGTGTGTGTGTGTGTGTGTGTGTGTGTGTGTGTGTGTGTTGTGCGTGCATGCCGATAACGGTATCTCACTTAAAAACAACAACAACAACAACAAACCGAAAGAAACTCATCAGATCATGGAGAACTTACATGCACAGATATGTTCAGCTCCTGAATGGTGTAGCCAAAGCTCGTCACTTGGATGACGCAAGTCTGCGTGTCGAAAGGGAAGTACGTCACCGTCATTTCGCATGACGTCAAAAGGATTCCGGGTGGATTCCACGTCACCTCGCCGTCCTGACGTACTCTGAGCGGGATGGTGTCCTCGTCTATCGCTGACAAGTCGTTCACGCTTAAAAGAAAAAAAGAAAAAGAATTTTTTAAACTATTTGTGTGGGTGTGGAGGTGATTTGGGGGCGGGGGTGGGGGTAATTACTGATTTACGATTTCTTCTTAGTGAACGTACTATGTAACTCTATTCCTATTAATGTTCAGCGAAAAGGTGAAAAGCACAACATACGAATATTGTGTGGGGCACTCAGAAATCCTCACCCCAACCCACCCCACCCTCTCTCTCTTTCTCTCTCGCTATATATATATATATATATATATATATATATATATATATATATATATAATCTGTGTGTGTCATCTTGGGTGTACGTGTGCAGACACAGTACCACATGAACATACATGAACATAAATCACACACACACACACGCACGCACGCGCGCGCGCGCGCGCACACACACACACACACACACACACACAGGGACAGACAGACAGACAGAATGAGAGACAGACAGGGATCGACAGAAGAAGACATAGACTGACGAATTGTCCACCACTAGTGCCGGGGTCCAGATGTCATCGTTGTACACCTGGATCACAGGGATACCCGTAAACCCGCTTCTCACCCAGTTCAGCCGCTCATCTCTCCACTTCTGAAATCATCATCGTCATCCTCATCGTAATTCTCCTCGTCATGGTCATCCTCCTCCTCCTCATCATCATCATCGCGCTGAGATCAGTCGGCAGTCTTTCCATTTCTGAAACTATCATCATCATCCTGTTCATCATCATCAGTATAATCAACGCCATTGTCATCATCGTCGTGAACATGTGTGAGCCGTGTTTGGTCCCTCCGTGCATCTGGACCACAGGGGTGGGTATACCCGTCATTCAGCCTGCCACCCTGTTCAGTCGGCTGTCTCGATAGTTCTGAAATCAGCATCATCATCGTCATCATCATCACCACCACCATCATCATCATCCAGATGTCTTTACCACATTCCTGAATCATTGGGATATCCATCATCCCGCCTCCCGCCCAGTACAGTCGGCTGTCTCTCCAGTTCTGAAATCAGCATCATCATCGTCATCATCATCACCACCACCATCATCATATGCCATTGATTTACACCTGGATCACAGGTACACCCTTCATCCCTTCTTGGGTCCAGTTCAGTCGGCTGTCTCTCGAATTTTCGAAATCATCTCCATCGTCGTCATTATCCGCCGAAGGCCTATACCACATCCAAGTTTGAA
>NC_134876.1:14176268-14231268 GCF_041734735.1 Babylonia areolata | reverse complement strand
AGAGAAGAGAAGAGAAGACACACACACACTAACATGCAAGCGAATACACACACACACACACACACACACACACACACACACACACACACACACACACACACACACACACACACACACACACACACACACACACACACAAAAGACAAGACAAGACAAGACAAATTCTTTATTTCGAGGATAATAGATAAGCACTGCTGTGCTTCTTTACATCCAGTCCCCGCCCTGAATAGGGTCTACACTGCACAATACTAAATAAAATGAAAGCGTGGTGTTAGTAGATACATAATAGAGGAGAAAAAAAAAGTATTTAAAAAACCCAACAACACACACACACACACACACACACACACACACACACACACACACACACACACACACACACGGCTTTCACGTACAAGCATGGTGTTGGTAAAATGCATAGGAAAAAATGAACAAAGTGAAAGAAACAAACACACACATCATACACCGCACCACAGACCAGAATGGGGGATGGAGGGTGAGGGAGGTTCTCAGTCAACCATACACATTTGACAAACAGTATCATTAAAATGAACGATTCACATTACCGAGAGAGACAGAGACAGAGACAGAGAGAAAGAGAGAGATAGCAAACTCAGGAACCTTTCAATGTCAATAGCTTTAACAGTCCTAATGATATTGGTGTACAATCACAACAACAACAAATCAGATGTAAACAAAAGAGAGATGAAAACGACTATTCAAAAACATACAAGTTGTGAAAATCGATAGATAAAGAACAACTATATAATTTTCGACCATCCAATTTACACTTGTGATGAAAAGAAATCGCAATACATGCATATATATATATATATATATATATATATATATAGAGAGAGAGAGAGAGAGAGAGAGAGAGAGAGAGAGAGAGAGAGATGAAAACACACACACACACACACACACACACACACACACACACACACACGCACACGCACACGCACACACAAATAGAACACAAGCACCTACCACGGTGTTGATGGACAGCAGATTGAAGGAGAGTTCGACGAGGGTCACTTTTTCTGGCCGGACAGTGGTCATGCCAGTGTTGTTGAGGAGGGAGTTCTTCAGAGAGATCTCATCGTTCACGGTGAAAGAAGCAGACGCATTCAAGCCTGAAAAGCGAACGCTCAAGTCAGCAGTCTGCAAACCTTGAAGAGACGAAACAAAACAATGCAAAAAGCAAAACAAGAAAAACAACAACAACAGCAGCAACAACAGCTTGTGAAAGAAAACAAGTCAGTCAAATCACAGCCAGGGTCTTACCAATCAGATTTTGAGAAAAACAACGACAACAACAACAACAACAACAACAAAACAATTCATCGAGCGAAAACAATTACTCGAGCAACAGTCGATACTCATTATCCCGGAAGATTATGTGTCACACACACACGCGCGCGCGCGCGCGCGCGCCCACACATAAACATGCACACGCACACACACATACACATACGCACGCACGCACTCACACACACGCACACAAGCACACGCACGCACGCAATCACGTACGCACACACGGGCTTAGATTCTGGAAGATTATGTGTCACACACACACACACACACACACACACACACACACACACACACACACCATTTAACGTCCCGAAATGGTGCTGGAACATGGAAACAGAACAATGTACACACTTTTTGCTCATGTTAAAAAAAAGCCAAAACCTTCTCTGTAATACAGGGAATGACAAAAACGCACACCCAGATAAGTATCTAAAAATACTTAGTGGGTGACAGATGTCCGGACAGACAGTCCAGTCACAGATCAAAGGCTACATCACATTACATATGCCACAGAGATATCGACCTTGCTTAGAAATACACCCCTGTGGTTGATTTTAGCATTCACAGCACCCCGACTTCTATGTAGCATGACCAGAAGAATGGTTGCTCTGTAGAGACACAACTATACACATATTCCAAACCCCTGTGGTTGATTTTAGTATTCAAAGCAACCCCGACTTCTTTGACCAGAAGAATAAAAGACCAGTGGCTGCTCGGTAGAGACACAACTATACACATATTCCCTCCTGTCATGCGTATTATTTTTTTTTTCTCGGAGTCTCGTCTTTTATGTGACAAACTAAAAGCGAAGGGTATGTAGGGTGTGTGTGCGTGCCAGTGTGTGTGTGTGTGTGTGTGGGGGGGGGGGGGGTAGGGAGGGGGTGCTGGGAGAGGCAGAGAGGGGAAGGAAGAGGGTGAGGCGAGAAAGCATTAAATTCTGCTGATATAGCGGGCAGAAGTTGCATTATCTTTTCGTCTTCAGATAGTGGCTTGCATGTTGAATCTTCTTCTTAGTTCGTGGACTGCAACTCCCACGTTCACTCTGATGTACACGAGTGGGCTTTTACGTGTACGACCGTTTTCACCCCCGCCATGTAGGCAGCCATGCTCCGATTTCGGGGGGTGCATGTCGAATAATTCCTTTCCTCAAGTATCGAGTAGGCCTAATCAATTTAAACAACACTGTGTTCGTTTAAGCAGCTGTAGATGAACACGGGGTGGGTGGGTAGAGTATTATTGCAGCAACATAACAGAACAGAATGAAAAGAATGAAAGTCTGAGGGCACACGAAAGAACAGAGCCAACTAACAACCGGACCACCACCCATCCAGCCAAAACATCCAATATGCTGATGTTACTCGCCCGCACATAGTATTCACTTTCTTTGCATTCTTGCGTTCTAATTTCCTTTCTCTCTTTTTCTATGTTTCGTGTGTGCGTGTGTGCGTGTGTGTGTGTGTGTGTGTGTGTGTGTGTGTGTGTGTGTGTGTGTGTGTGTGTGTGTGTGTGTGTGTGTGTGTGTGCTCTTACAAAAGCATAAACAGTTGTTGCAAATACTCAGACGAAAGGTACACGCCCATTGCTTGAAACGCATAAGGTGGTATCAATTTTCAACTTTTTACAAAAGGACTCTGCACAAACTCAGTTCATTCGGGTCAATTCGGGTTCTCCTGCACTGCTGGTAACCGTGTAGCTCAGTAAGCGTACATCGTACTCCTGGCCTAGCTATGTGGGGGAGGAAGCCATCGGGAGGAGGTTTTGACTTGTTCAAGACACACCACATGATAAAACGATGGACTGACAACAACAAGAAGAAGACGACAACAAAGAAGACGAAGACGATGACGAAGAAGAAGAAAAAGAAGAAGATGTACTCAAATATATGAGAGAGGGAGTGAGTGAGTGAGAGTGAGAGAGAGACAGAGACAGAGAGACAGATAGACATGCAGATACAGAGAGAGATGGAGACAGAGAAAAGGAGACAAACACAGAGGGACAGGCAGACAGACAGACAGACAGACACACACACACACACACACACACACACACACACACACCACACACACACACACACACAGAAAGAGAGACAGAGACAGAGACAGGAAATAGAACCAGAGACACAGACAGAGAGAGCAAGAGATGAACTCACCGTGTGCCAACCATACGATACACACGATCTTTCTCAGTAGTCTTGCGCCCATGACGATGTTGTTGTTGTTTTTCAGTTGAAAACAATCCACCGACGACAACAACAGGATAAACAAAACTGACAGAATTCAGTCTGCGCCGACATGGGTTAAACAATGTGCCCTGTTCTCCTTCGGTTACTCACTTCAACGGCAATATTTTCCCCCAAATTAAAAAGTTTGTCCAGTAAGAATGCATTCAGTTGTAATTTGCACTGTCCAAACGTTTATTTTGTAGGCTTTCTGTCACATTCTAATATTGTCCTTTGTTAGTTTGTTCAGTTGGAATGTTGTCCTGTTATAATTATAACATACTTCTTTATTTGACAAGAAAGAAATGTTTAAATGTCCTGAATGACCTTCACTCTAATGGTCAGAAACTATATCTGGGTTAAAAACAACAACAACAACAACAACCCAAAACAACAACAACAACAACAATTAAAACGAACTAAGTTTCGATACACGTGAAATCACTGTTTCAATGCACGAGTTATGAGCTGGCTCAGTCATTTATTTTCGTTTTCTTCACAGCAAATGATACATCTACCTACAGCTCTCACGCGCACTGCCTGATTAGTGTCAACACTTTCGGTTGAGGACAAGTTCATGTGAGTTTCTCACAAAACACAGCACAGTGGGAATACAGCCACGGTTTTTTTTTCTTTTCTTTTCCTTTTTTTCAGCCTGAGAGCTCCATTCTGCTGTCACCGCTGTCCCGAACTACTGGTTTGAATTCATCTGGCGACGAGACTCGAATACAGTTTCCCACCCCTCCTCTCAACACCCCCACCCTCACTTCTATCCAACCCATGCTTCCTCACGCAGTCACAGTAACGACAGGTTTGTGGGGTCGATACCCGATCCTGCTGGGGTGGAACGCACCTATCAGCACGGTGGAGCGGTACGATTATACCCACCCTTTTTGTGTGGGGACAGGGTAATGACATGTGCTGTGGAGAGGTTGAATGTTCAGGTCTGAAAAGACGAAAGGGACACTGTCACGAAACGTTTTTCACGAGTTCGTTAACAATCTGCACGACTCTCATATATATACATATATAAAAAAAAAACACATAGTAGTATGTTTCTTAAACTGCAACGAAACATGATATGTATGCTGGATTTGTGCTTGGCTCAAGTGAATGATATCCATATGATGTTACACGAAATTGCGAAATAGGCCAGCGTGATTCCATTATGTTCGACTTTCTCGCATGAGAAATTCTGTAATCCTATGACGTAGTTATATTTAATTTATATTTCACCCGGCTATCAAATAAATGGGTATGCACACGACACCGAATGACAGAGACGCGAAAGCTGAATCTGTTGTCGGATGGATGATCAATCAGGTCGACCTTTTTTTCTTTTTTTTTTTCTTTTTTTTTATAACCTATTCATCTAATTGTGAAATCAATTGTCCCACGACTCGTGACAACTGGCTGTGCCTGAGGTCCTGTCATGTCAACCGTTTTTTGTTTTTCCCCCCAGCGATCAGATTGCAGACTGTTCATGAATGTGGAGTTGGATTCCATTTGATTCTCTCTCTCTCTCTTTCTCCCCCCCCTTCTCTCTCTCTCTCTCTTTCTCCCCCCTCTCTCTCTCTCCCCTCTCTCTCTCTCCATTGATTATTGCTCACGGCTAGAACAGATTCCAATGTCAGGCAAATTGTTTCTCCTCCCCTCTCCCCCCCGGCCACCACCTCATCCCCCCTTTTTTTAATTTTTTATAGTAGATGTAGTGCAGCGTTTACGGATAAATCTGTATATACCCATTGAAGACCCTTTGAAACTGAAACTGAAACTGTCGCTCATGCAGTTTTGATTCGCATGTTAAAAACTTGTTAAACTTGAAAAAAAAAAAAAAAAAAGATAATGAATTAGAGCAGTGTAGGCCTAACGACCCCTCCGAAAGTTGCAAAACAAAAAGGGGCAGTGGTTCTGAGTTCTGGTGCGCTTACCCAGTCAATGCCCTGTCTCTCGAACAAATCCAGTGTGATAAATAGAATTGTGCAACCAGCAACCATCCACCTGAAGATCTAGTCATCAGCCCCATCCACATGTAATATGCAGCTTCTGTTCAAACGTGTGTGTGTGTGTGTGTGTGTGTGTGTGTGTGTGTGTGTGTGTGTGTGTGTGTGCGTGCGTGCGAGTATTCCTTGTGACCCCGGTACACTTGTTAATAAAGACATATTCTATTCTGTTCTATTCTGTGTAGTCAGTCGTCAACCCCTGCAAGGATGACACACGCTTTCCGTTGTTTGCTGTTATGTAGTTTCCATTTAAAAGGTAAAAGAAAAGCTACGTAAATTGCTAAACTTTCTTCAGAACATTTTTTGTTTTGTTTTTTCGGATTTATAACAGCGTGTTCATGTGTGTGTGTGTGTGTGTGTGTGTGTGTGTGTGTGTGTGTGTGTGTGTCTGTGTGTGTGTGTGTCTGTGCGTGTCTCTGTGTGTCTCTAACTCTGTGTGAACGTGCAAGCGAGTGAGAACTAGCTTGTTAGTGAGGGCCTTTTACGCTCACCAAAGACTGCCGTCTCAGTGTTTGAAGAAAAGCACAATGCAGCAACTTGAGTCGTCTGTCCAGAACGATGAATGAACTTGGCTGGTATAATTGGGGACATTATGTATGTATGTATATATGTATGTAGGAATGTATATATATATATATATGTGTGTGTGTGTGTGTGTGTGTGTGTGTGTCTGTACTCTCTGACTAAACCAGCCTTTATACATAAAAAGTCCACAAATGTATCAGGACACACACACACACACACACACACACACACACACACACACACACACGCACACACACACACACACGTATATATATATGTGTGTGTGTGTGTGTGTGTGTGTGTGTGTGTGTGTGTCTATTTCATATGTATATAAAATTATGTATATCTTCACACTTTCACTTTTTCATTGAAGTGGAGAGTAACATAAAAAATAATTCATGTAAACTACCGAATTCCCATTTCATTTGATAACAATGGTCATAAATATCAAACGTTCATTGCTCTTATGATTAAATGGATTTTCCTGGAACAAAACAATGATGGACAGCCCATTGTACTGGTTTTGTTTTTATTTCACTGTCTCGGAAAGGTGATTTTAAAAATCTTGCATTTTGGTCTTTAAACTTTTGATTTTCCCTTTTTGCAGTATACACCCCTGTGTACGCCTGGAAGGAACCACACGATATTAAAGGATCACCGTGAAGAAAGAACGGAACGTCAAGTTATTGATTAGTTTTGCTGATCAAAGCACCGCATCACAGGTCTCAGAGAAAATAAACGGTCACGTGGTTACCTCGGCTCGGGCACCCAACATACGATCGTCACCACTGAACAGAATTAGTGATTTTCTTCCTCTGCTGATGTTTGAAGATTTTGGGTGTCGTGTACACGACCCAACATACGATCGTCACCACTGAACAGAATTAGTGATTTTCTTCCTCTGAACATGTTTGAAGATTTTGGGTGTCGTGTACACGACCCAACATACGATCGTCACCACTGAACAGAATTAGTGATTTTCTTCCTCTGCTGATGTTTGAAGATTTTGGGTGTCGTGTACACGACCAAACATAGGATCGACACCACTGAACAGAATTAGTGATTTTCTTCCTCTGCGGTTGTTTGAAGATTTTGGGTGTCGTGTGCAAGACCCAACATACGATCGTCACCACTGAACAGAATTAGTGATTTTCTTCCTCTGCAGATGTTTGAAGATTTTGGGTGTCGTGTACACGACCCAACATAGTATCGTCACCACTGAACAGAATTAGTGATTTCCTCGTTTGTGGATGATTGAAGTTTGGGAGAGTCCCACAAGCCTCCGGTCTGAAGGGACGACTCAGTGTTAACTTTCTTGCTGCGATTCACAGCCTCCCTCACCTGTTCTCCTAGCCAGCCGCAGCTAAGTTAACTCAGTCAGTACGGTCAGTCCTCTCTTCTCCTCTACACAGACCCCTCGGATGTCCAGTGGGTGTCTGAATGACCCAACCTTTAGCTTCCGTCGTCAGAACTGTGGTATTCTTTGTCAACATTCACCTCTTCAGTATAAGAGCCTTCCGCTTGCAATATTTTGATGATGGTAATTGGGGTGAAACGCTGTTAACGTCGTCTCTTTCGCCGTTCGTATGGAGAGAGTTAATCTACATGAGTGGTGTTGTGGCGTTGCTGGCTGGCTCCATGCTTCAGTGCTGACGTCCCCAATGGCCGGCGAACGTCATAGAACTCACCTACCTTATCACCTCATCACGTGGTGACATCACCAAGGTTACAGCATCGGCAGGCCAGTCACTGACTGATTGCATCGGGACGTGTCTGCTCCTGTGCCTGTGATCCCGTAACGCCTCTGAACATTATGAGCATGTTGGTTTGTCTGTCTCGGTCCCACTCCCCCACAGGTGAATGTCGCGGGTCTGTCGGCCCAACGCTTTTATTTCTCACAATCCTATGTTTTCGTGAGAAAACCGCTTTTGTTTTCCATGCTGCCTTTAAAAAATTTTTTTTTCATCATTCTTTGCTCAAAGCGTTTTAAGTGAGTGTACACCCCCGTGGTGGTTTGATGCGTTAACATGTTTATTTATCTATTTATTAATTTATTTGTCTTATCATCTGTATATGCGTTTATTTATCTATTTGTTCGTTTATTTGTGTAATCATCTGTATATGTGTTTATTCATTTATTGCCTACCCTTTTACAAATGGTAAAGAACCATTTTGAAAAACAACAGCCCCCAAACCAGCCTGATGAATAGCAAAGTCCCACTCCCTCTACTCCTTCCCGCTTTATCCTCCACCCCCCCCCCCCTCCAGGCCCCCACCGCCCCCAGGCCCCCACCGCCCTCACTCCTTGCCTGGTTGTGGAGTTGTTGTTTTCCATTTGGGCCAACAGCAAAGTGAGAGCTGTATTATCAATGGTTTCTCCAGTCAATAGGAAACCATTTACAGCTTAGTCTTTTGTGAAGGACTATGACTCTCAAACTAGGAGGCAAAATTGCACAAGCTCTTAGTGCTGCAGCCTTGTGGGCTAGTTGGCCTTTGGGAACCATCCCAACGCCGACTGTCCTAAAACCCTCTTGGCCGAGAGAGTGGGGATGTAACTTGGGCAAGACACTCTCCACTATAATCTAATTCTAGCCCAAATAGTCGGGACAGCAGTAGCCTCCTCTGCTGTTCTGATGGTCATAGTCGGACACGACTGATGATCATATATATTTAGTTGTCATCCTTGTTGTAACTGTCCAGGCCAGAAAGAAATGCGCGTTTACATCATGAGCTTCACCAGTGTTGCATCGACCTAGTTTAGTTACCAGCATGGTCAGGCGGTACCAATGTTTCCATTCTATGTATTGATGCATATGTAGTTGCTTGAATACATATAATGTTCATACTACATAGTTAGGTAGATTGCTATGTACATTGTACTTAGCATGTATTTTTGAAGCATTATCTTCTCATATTTTGTTACGTTTTCTGTCTTTGACTAACCTGTGAATTTTTGTATGGCCGGTGTAACGAATAGTGATGTATTCTTAATGAAACTATTGTATTGCATGTCGCTCAGAGCAGAATTTTCATAGGCCTCTGTATAAATAAACTTGCTATTGATATAAATATATTATACAGAAAATAGAAAATAGAAAATGCTCACTATTAATCCTGAAATTATACCGTTTGGTGGCATTACTCGCGAGAAACACTTGTCAAAAGTCTTTTCAGGATCCGTTATTTTCTTTCACGTCAGAAGAGATGAGATTAGAAGAGAAGTGAAAAGATGAGAGAGAGAGAGAGAGAGAGAGAGAGAGAGAGAGAGAGAGAGAGAGAGAGAGAGAGCTACCATCCCTCCAACCACCAACCCACACACCACCACCGTCACCACTCCCTACTCTCCACCACACACCCTACCTCCCCCTCCCCACCCACCCCAGCCGACAAACACCACACGACTCCATTGTCATAATCCGTACCCACGTTTCGCTAAATGACACAAACGAAATGGGACGTTGATGCCGATTTTTCTCAAAGAGAATAATGGTAGTGGTGGTACTGACGATCATAACGTCACTGGTAACGCAGGTTGCGAGTTCATTTGTAATGTCCACACACAATGACGTTATAATGAGAGAGAGAGAGAGAGAGAGAGAGAGAGAGAGAGAGAGAGAGACAGACAGACAGACAGACAGACAGACAGACAGACAGAGTGAGACAGAGACAGAGACAGAACGAACGAACGAATTTTATTGCTATTAAGCTGTTCAGCCCATTCAGCAATGCGACACGACAAACGTGAGTAATCGTGACGCGATGTCACAGACATGGAGACCATGGCAATGTTCTGTTTGTTTTCAATGTACAATCAAATGACACAATCATTATTGTCAATTATGAGACTGTCGCTGATAAACGATTCTGTTGGCAAGGCGAGGAACAACAGCGATCACATCAGCCCAGGTAAAAACTGGACCAGGCCACGCAGAGTTTGCTGTTTCTCGTTCTGCACGTGCTTGTGTGTCAGTGTGCTTTGTGTTGTGGATACGTTTACCTTTTCTTAGTTTGGACAGTTTGACACGTTCTTCAAATAGCATGTTCTTTTCAGCTTGTTTTATGAACCAGTATGTACAATCGATATCACTATTTGAGCTGATTGAATATTCTCGTGCAATATCATCTGATTCATATAATATCACACCTGCACTAACAGACCAATAAGAAACTACCTTTCGGAATGCTGTATTTCTGTGTTTCTCTCTCAGACGCCTTTGTGTCGATCTGTCAGTTAAGTTCGCCACATAACTCTTTACAACACCAACATCGAACCCGGCCACTGTACTGTCAATTACTGACTCACTGTCATTGTTTATATATATATATATATATATATATATATATATTTGTACGCTTATAGTTGACTTCATCAAGTTTTTGCGCCTTATACATATTATTATTATTTATAGTAGTTTTTTTATGTATGTATCTTTTTTTCATTTACTTTTTTTTTCTCAAGTCCTGACTAAGCGCGTTCGGTTACGCTGCTGGTCAGGCATCTGCTTGGCAGATGTGGTGTAGCGTATATGGATTTGTCCGAACGCAGTGACGCCTCCTTGAGCTACTGAAACTGAAACTGAAACTCTGGTCCGTGCACACCGTCAGAATGTGTTGTGTGTCTCTGTCTGGCACGTCAGCTTGTTTGGAATGGTCGTCAGAAAAGGACTGTCCCTTCAAACCACACTCAGCACCAGCTGCAACACCTGCCTGCCTTTCTTTCTGCTGCCTGGCTCTTTCCTGTGGTCTCGTCTGATCTGACTTGGCGGTTTCTTCCTGAAATATTGCACTTATATTGCGTGCTGCGGTTCAAGACGGGGTCCGCCATTGTTGATGACATTTCAGTGTCAACTAGCTTCAGTCACAAAACGACCACTGTGCTGTCGCCGTTACCCACCACTTTCCAACTTGTCAATGCGTTGTCGGTCTGCAGGGCGGACAGGGTTTTTCTCCATAGTCGCTGGAAACCCAGTAACTGGCATTTTGAAAGAAATATGACGATTTTTCCACAGCTCTCAGAAGTGTCGTCCTGCCGCTTCGCGCTACGTCACGTGATCCAGAGAGAGAGAGAAAGAGGCAGACAGACAGAGACTGAGAGAGAGAGCTGTATTTGTCAATATGCATCATTATGTTATACTCGCTGCGAGTTAAGAGCGCACTTTTTTTTCTCTATACGATCGTACCATGCTGAACAGTTAAAGACAGAACTGGCCCAACTGAAAAAAAGAAAGACCAAATGAAGACCATATATGCCAACCATACTAAATTGATTTTAGGTCCAGCCTTGAATAATAAATAGGAGCAAATAATGTAACCGAAAGAATGAATTCACACACATTCGTAATCAAGCAACACTGCACGTAACACGCACTCGCTCGCACACACACACACACACACACACACACACACACACACACACACACACACACACACACACACACACACACACACTTTCGTCCTGTTCAAGAGCACGCAATACTTCAGGGGTTTGTTCTGTCGATGCCATGGTACCAATGTGACATGTACCCGGGGAGATAAACTGGTTACACGCCCGACTGACTAATGCAAGGAAATTCAGTCTGACATCCTGTATTGGTTATGTTCGTGAGGTGCAAGCAAGCGTTTCTCTGAATATCTGCAAGTCACAGAAAGTGAATAAAAATATGTTTGTGTGCGTATTTATTAATTTCTCGAGGCCTGACTAAGCGCGTTGGGTCACACTGCTGGTTAGGTACCTGCTTAGCAAATGTGGTATAGCGAAAATAGATTTGTCCGAACGCAGTGACGCCTCCTTGAGTTACTGATACTGATACTGTTACTGATACTGATACTGTTACTGTGTACGCTTTGTCCCATCCGGATGAAACAACATCAGCAACAACAAAACAGCCCAGCAAACAAATTTCAAACATGATATATAAACAAATATACAATAAACAACAACAACAACATCACGTTTGAAACGCATGACTGCAAATATGGGTAAACTTAGCGCTGGATGACATACTTGCTTATTTATCATCATTGTTGTCTTATTTATTTATTAATTATTATTATTTTATTATCTTTATTACTACTACTTTTTTATGTTATAATTATTATTTATTTATTTATGTAAGCATATCTATTATTTATTCACCCTTTTTTTTCAAGGCCTGACTAAGCGCGTTGGGTTACGCTGCTGGTCAGGCATCTGCTTGGCAGATGTGGTGAAGCGTATATGGATTTGTCCGAACGCAGTGACGCCTCCTTGAGCTACTGAAACTGAAACTGACATACTTGATAATGGGGTTCTATGGAACAGTTAAAAAACCAAAAAAAACCCACAACAAACAACCAGCCAACCAAACAAAACAACAACAACAACAACTGGTCATGTCAGTTCAAAAGGCGCACATTGTGGGGCTGGGGGTGGGATGTGGATTTTGTCATGGTGAGTGGGGGAGGAGAGCGATGGGGCGGGGTGGGGATCAGGGGCCAGCTCCCTACTGGAGAGCGAGAATCGCACCCAACGATCTCCGCTTCAAGCGGGCCATTTCAGAGGGCCGTCATTTTCAGAGCTGTACTGTAGCTGGACCTAAGTAATTGGTGAACGAGTTGAACGGGTGCCTGCCTAGCTTTCTGTGATCACACACCCTGTTTCATTAGATCGAGTGGCCTGTGGCTCCCTTTGGGGCTATTTTAATAGGTAAATGGATATCCGAAGAAGAAAAATGAGCGTGGTTGCCATCTAATGAATGAACACACACACAGACACACACAGACACAGAGACACACACAGACACACAGACATAGACACACACACATACACACACACACACACACACACACACACACACACACACACACACACTCTCTCTCTCTCTCTCTCTCTGTCTGTCTGTCTCTGTCTGTCTGTCTGTCTCTCTCTCTCCCTCTCTCTCACTCACAAACATGTATATGCACGTCTCATTTGCTAGGCGGTGGTGACAATTATGTATAGTCGATCTGATCTCGGACAATGATAACAATTTTCCACCCGGCGCAGCAAATAATTCCATCAGTGATTGTCCAACGAGGTCCCCGTCCCTGGGGATTCAGAGCAGGGGGAGTATCTCCATTGAAATGGGCTGGATGGTGGTCTGAATGTGGGTGCGTGCGTGGGTTAGCGGGAGCAGAAAAATGGGACAGAAGACTACAAAACATCAGCAACTGTAACTAGTCGAACAAGAACAGAAGTATCATCATCATCATCATCATCATCATCATCATCATCATCATCATCCATCATCATCATCCATCATCACCACTAACATCATCATCATCATCATTGCCATCCCCATCACCATCATCATTATCATCATTGTCATCACCATCATCATTGTCATCACCATCACCATTATCATCATCATTGTCATCACCATCATCATCATCATCATTGTCATCACCATCATCATTATCATCATTGCCATTATCATCATTGCCATCCCCATCACCATCATCATTATCATCATTGTCATCACCATCATCATTGTCATCACCATCACCATTATCATCATCATTGTCATCACCATCATCATCATCAGTAGCAACAGCAGCAGCAGCATCAACAGCAGCAGCAGTAACAACAACAACAACAATAATAACTACTTGCGAATCTAAAGCTGTTTCAGGACGCATCGGTATTCGACTGCACGTATACGAGTTTCGGACGATTTATCCAGATATTCTTTCGCTTTCTTTTGTGCTTTCATATCTGTGAAACTGCATGTTTGTTGCATAATCTGTTATGCATGTGTGTGTGTGTGAATGTGTGTCTGCATGTTTTACATATATTTGCTTATTTATCATCATCATTGTCTTTTTTTGTTGTTTGTGCACATAGAGTTGACTTCATCAAGATTTTGCGCCTTATAAATATTATCATTATTATTAGTAGTATTTTTGTGTATTTATCTATTATTTTATTTATTTATTTATATTATATATTTATTTTTGATTTTTATTATTTCATTTTTTTTTCTCAAGGCCTGACGAACCGCGTTGGGTTACACTGCTGGTCAGGCATCTGCTTGGCAGATGTGGTGTAGCGTGTTATGGATTTGACCGAACGCAGTGACGCCTCTTTGAACTACTGATACTGATACTGATACTCTTTCGAGTGTCATAGCTTTCACGCATGCTCCACAGTCATGAGCTGTCAGAACCATAGTGTGTCCTGGTCTGGACGAATGATATCCAGCTGATGTTTTGTTTTACTTTTTTGACTCACTTGTGTAAACAAAGTGAGTCTATGTTTTAACCCGGTGTTCGGTTGTGTGTGTGTGTGTGTGTGTGTGTGTGTGTCCGTGGTAAACTTTAACATTGACATTTTCTCTGCAAATACTTTGTCAGTTGACACCAAATTAGGCATAAAAATAGGAAAAATTCAGTTCTTTCCAGTCATCTTGTTTAAAACAATCTTGCACCTCTGGGATGGGCACAAAAAATAAATAAGGAAGCTTAATTATATGCAAACTGCATTTACTGTTATATTTATATTTTTTGTATTCTCTAAACTTGGCACTTTGATCTGATATTCTGACACAACAACAAGAGCAGTCATTATTATCATTTTTTTGTTCAAACAGGAACTTCTTTTGCTAAGCAATGAAGTTTTATTTATTTTGCAAACGTTTTTGGTGCAGATAGTAAAAAAGGGAAATTACTCTGTAATTAATGCTAGGGGACTTCATTTGCCACAAGTGAGTCTTGAAGGCCTTGCCTCTCTTGTTTTTGTTTGTTTGTTACTTGCAATCCAGGCATCCTTCCCCATCTGTCACGGACAGAATGACCTGGTCATTGAACACTTTGAGTTCCAGTACCTTACTGACCAGCTCATTGGGATTATGCGTAGGCCATGCATCTGACTTTTGTTTGTTTGTTTGTTTGTTTTTTTGCTGAGGAGATATGTGGTGTAGCGTCCATGGACAGAGACGCCTCATTGAAACTGAAACTGAAACCAGTTTCTCCACCACCACCACCCCTCTCCTCCCCCGTGATGTGGTCCGGTGTTTCCTGGTCCACAGCCGTCATAAACTGGACGGTTGTATCAGGGTCATACCTGCCGGCAGCGCACTGTACCTATTGATGTTAAATGGTCAACCTGGTGAAGATTCCATGGGTTCCATACGCACGTATCTGTTGAGTTTTCTGAACTTTTTGGCTTGCGCCCTTGAAGTCAAGTTGTTCAGTGTTTGGGTCTTAGTTTTGTTAAAGCTTAGTTGTTGGAGTCTTGTGGACCTGTTTCTCTGTCATGTCCATATTATACACAATGTCCGAACATGTGGGCGTGTTTGTCTGTCATGTCCACATTATACACAATGTCCGAACATGTGGGCGTGTTTGTATGTCATGTCCACACTATACACAATGTCCTGACATGTGGACGTGTTTATCTGTCATGTCCATATTATACGCAATGTCCCTATGAACCTGTTTGTCTGTCATGTCCACACTATACACAATGTCCCCGTGGACCTGTTTGTCTGTCATGTCCACACTATACACAATGTCCCCGTGGACCTGTTTGTCTGTCATGTCCATATTATACACAATGTCCCCGTGGACCTGTTTCTCTGTCATGTCCACATTATACACAATGTCCCTGTGGACCTGTTTGTCTGTCATGTCCACACTATACACAATGTCCCTGTGGACCTGTTTGTCTGTCATGTCCACACTATACACAATGTCCCTGTGGACTGTTTGTCTGTCATGTCCACATTATACACAGTGTCCGAATCTTCACCATGTTTTCTGAACCTGGCGTGGCCACATCCGACGTTTCCTGCACAGAAGCTGACGCAAAAGGAAACTGATCTCTGCTACCGTTCATAATTATACACATGTGGAGGAAACACTGCCGAGGTTCGTATTGACTATAGGGCCAGTCGCGCGGAAGAGGACACACGAAAGACATGAACGGTCAGGTCGTGTTCAGTGTATCCAGCCTCCGTGGCTCTATGCCTAGGTGTGATCGCTCATGTTTCGATGCTCCTGTCAATCTTCAAATGAGGTTTGACTTTACATCTATGTGCGTCTTTGTAGCTACATTAATGGCCTCTCTGTACAGTTTGTTTGTCTCTTATTTTTTGTCTCTGTCTGTCTTTCTGTCTCTTTTTGCCTCAGTCCCCGTCTCTCTACCCTAACCACTACCCCAACCCCCACCCTTCCTTATTCTTTCCGGAATCGTGAAGTTAAGACTCCGAATTTCCGGGGGAACATTAAGAGCCGCGGCAATATTCTTCCAGCACACACGGTTCTGGGGGATTCTTTTCAGATGTGTCAATGTCAGTCCGGCTGCCTTCACCTCTGGCAATGATCCGGAACCATGTCTGCTTTGGGCTTCCCACTTTTCTGGATTCGTACGTCTCTTGTATTTATGGTGCTTCATGATACAACGCAACACATGTTACACGGGATTATCCACATCATACACAAGACGTCAGTTGTGCAGAACAGATATATAGAACAGTCAGTCAGCATTAAACAAGAACATTAACTTTTGCTCCATCAAGGGGGTGGGGGGTGGGGCAGAACTTCCAAGCCAGTGCTGCTTAGCCTTTCAGCTCAGCCGGTGCACAGATTGGAAGAGGTATTGAGAAACGACGAGATTTCTTCTGGTCATCTGCTTATTTGTTCGTTCATTCACCCATCCATTATTCATTCATTAGATTTCAAACCAGCACGTCTGCTGCACACACATCACTAACAGTTTTTGTCTGCAGAATGAGTGCTGGGTCCTTCTGGTTTGATGCACAGCATAGCTATTTTCGACACAATAAAATTTCTTCTCCCACCAGCCACAGTGGCGAAGTGGTTAGCGTCACGCACTTACGACTGGAACGACGGGCATTCGAAACGTATCGTACACATAGTAAAGATTGTAGTTATTTTCGACCCGTGTTTGCCTCCTACAAATAGCTGAGTGCGTTTTGGGCTTAAAGAACAAGAGTGAAATGACGCGGTCGAGCATCATTTACCTCGTGGAATCGTCTTCGGGAGTGTTGCTCAAATATCCTGGAAGCAAAAAGCGAAGACAGAAAAGAACAAACTACCACGAATAGCGTTAAGTTCCCGCAGAAATCCTGTTTTCTTCCCTGTGCAACCATTTAGTCTTTTCACACCTTCCCCCTGCAACTAAAGCTACAGGGGGATCTTGTTCTTATTAGTGGATTGTAAATTCAGGAAGTGTTTTTCATGCTTCTGATTTTAACATGTTTGCTTCACATAAAAGCACACAAAAACTTCTTTTTTCAGATGCTCATAGGATTTTTCTTCCCCCGTATAACCTTTCCTCACACAATATTCAACATCTGAACAAACAATATGAACAGGTTCCCAGCCATGAAGGGGCCTTTGCAGTCACCTGGCTTAAAACAACATTAACTGCAAAACACAATACAATGGACAGGCGTGATTTATATGTGCAGAAAAAATGGTCTGCTTTTCTGTCCTTACTGAGGACACTTTCTCGGTGGAAAAAAAAAATCAACCCATATGTTTGTTTTGCAAGTATCAGCTGTATGGATTATTTTCTGTTCTCTAAAGGGCTTAAAACTGATGGCGATTTACATGGCTGCTGTAAAGGGATTGAATCAAACCACCCACTTCGCTGTGTCTGTCAGGCTTTCATCAGGGACTGCTCTTTACACGTCAAGTGAAGAAACGTTTGAATAAAAACAGTCTTTGTGGCTAGCCGTGGAAGAGAACAGGCTTCAATCAGCAAGCCTTGACAGTCGATACACTTTTGTTTCAGAAAAAAAAGAAAGACAAAATATGCCTGAACGAAAACAGGTCTTTCTCCAGAGAAGCATTGAATTGCATTGATCTGTATAAATTTCTTTCTTTTCTTTTTTTGTTTTTTGTTTTATTTCGGATTTTTTGTTTTGCATCGCCAGCTGAGGTTACGCAATACGTTGCTGCTGCTGTGAAGAATGCTTCATTTGAGAACTGCTTTCTTTTCGGTTGCGCTTTGATGATTTGTGTTGTCGTGTAGGTATACATGTCAGAGAGAAAAAGGGTGAAAATGTTATTCCAAAGTTAATCAGTCTGCACCACTTCTAAACGATTACAGCCTTTAACAAACAGAATCCTGCACAGTATGGAGTGATGGCGAAGAGAAAAGAAAGAAGAGAAAGAAAACGGAAGTTTGGGTATGTAGATATAATGCGCTTGCGATGTTTGTGGACAATGCTGTTGGTCATTCAAATGGCAAATTACTCTCAGCAATACAGCGTGTTAGAAAGGACATGCCCCGGAGCTAACCAAACATGCTATGAGAACAGACATAAAACGGATTGTTACAAAACTTGAAGCAAACGGTAAGCATTGTACAAAGATACATGCTCCACTTCGCGTAACATTGACCAACATACACACATGAACCGAAATAAAAATCGGTTCTTAAAATAAAATTAAGGTATGAAGAAAACACACCACAAAACAGAATGAAATGGGGAAGATGTATGTATGAATGTATGTATGTGTGTGTGTGTGTGTGTGTGTGTGTGTGTGTGTGTGTGTGTGTGTGCGCGTGCGTGCGCGCGCGCGCGTGTGTGTGTGTGTGTATGCGCAGGCGCGTGCCTTCACTGTAAACTGCTGCACCAATTAAAATGCAGCTTGAACCAAAGAATACACAACTTGTCATTCCATTGAAAAAGGACCAAAGCTATTGATCTTGAATGAACACTTTGATCCTGGTTTCAAATTCATGTCTTGTTTCAACGTTAAAAAGTCATATCAACTGGTTTAGCATTAATTTGTACTACATTCACGTTCGCAAACAACTAAATGGAAAATTTGTTGTTTGACATTTGTTCCAGCTCCGCTTTCCCCTAAATGGAAAGTTTGTTGTTTTGTCTTCAAAGCAAAGGATGAAATGGGTAAATCACGTAGCGAAACTGGGTGGCTGAAAGAACAGTTGCCAAGGAGTGGCTCTTGCCTCTGATGTAAGCACCTCTCCCCACCGTTCTGCACCCCTGTTCCTCAGCCACAATTATCCTTGTGCTCTCCTCCTGCTGCTCCTGTGTGCAATTAAGCGGGTAGTGGGGGGCACCCGTATCGATCGCATGACGTCAAAACCGCACTCAATTGTTCACGAACCAGGATCCTTGCCAACGCCATGGTTCCGTTATTTATGGCCCAGCGCCTCCAGTTCACCCCTTTCCACTACTTTGAAGCTTATGTAATGTTTGCTGTTTACATCTACCGACTGAGCGCAGTGCTCACAATACTGGAACTAAAAAGGCCGCATTAAATAATGACGGGTTATGCCACAGCATTCCGGTAACATGAAAGGTGGCACCAGTGTCTTTTTCCTGTGATGGAAGGACTGGCAGGAATCCAAACCCAGTCAACACCAAATGCGTGGGATGAAACCTGTTCAATATTTCACGAAACAAAGCCGGTGAAACCGGACACGAGGCGCGTCAACACGGTGGACAAAATCACGATCACAGGTGATCGACTGATTGATATGGATACTTATATAGCACCTACCCTTGGTCCAAGTTCTAAGCGCTTTACAATCACGGGGTCATTTAATACACAACAGGCTGCCTACCTGGGTAGAGCCGACTGACGGCTGCCATTGGGCGCTCATCATTCATTCCCAACTGCTTTGCAACGACGATGATGGTCACAACAAGAAAACATATCAACAATAGCAGCAGGCAGCAACCAAAATCACAGCCATGAAAAAAGAAGAAGCACAGATAGATAAGAATAAATCAATAAAGGAACACCAATAATCAGAACAGAAGTAACAATATTCGAAAAGAAAACAAACAAACAAACTCATTGGTGCCTGTTCTTGTTCCCTGTACAATTCAACCACTCACGTCGTGAGGTTTGTGTCTGGCACATGCAACTTCTTCTTCTTCTTCTGCGTTCACTCGTATGCACACGAGTGGGCTTTTACGTGTATGACCGTTTTTACCCCGCCATGTAGGCAGCCATACTCCGTTTTCGGGGGTGTGCATGCTGGGTATGTTCTTGTTTCCATAACCCACCGAACGCTGACATGGATTACAGGATCTTTAACGTGCGTATTTGATCTTCTGCTTGCATATACACACGAAGGGGGTTCAGGCACTAGCAGGTCTGCACATATGTTGACCTGGGAGATCGTAAAAATCTCCACCCTTTACCCACCAGGCGCCGTCACCGTGATTCGAACCCGGGACCCTCAGATTGACAGTCCAACGCTTTAACCACTCGGCTATTGCGCCCGTCACACATGCAACATAACCTGTAACCGTACAACCCAAACTGCAGCATAACCTTTTTTGGAAATGATTGTCCCCAAACCCAATAGAGCCAGCAACACAGGGCAAAAACTTCTCGTCTATTCACAGATGAACATGTGCCCATTGTCTCGCGCACAGTACATCCGTGGGATCTTTAAAAAAATGGAACATATTCCGAACAACGCCTTTTAAACCCGACTGCCCTATGTGCTGAACGATGTCTTTGAGAACTACAAGTGTTCGTGTCTTGCTGTTACGTCTGTTCTCAAGAGATGCATACGCAGGTACGCCAGGTCTAGATCCGTGCTTTTTTGTTGTTGTTGTTAGAAAGCAACCCAACCTTTTCCTGATTTGTCTTGTCATATACTTCTTTTTTTTTTCCTGGTGACGTGGACGTTGCCATATTCCTCTCTTGTCTCTTGGAAGCACTGCATTCTGGGTCTCTCTCTCTCTCTCTCTCTCTCTCTCTCTCTCTATATATATATATATATATATATGTGTGTGTGTGTGTGTGTGTGTGTGCGTGTGTGTGTGTGTGTGTGTGTGTGTGTGTGTGTGTGTGATATGTAATTATGTCTGTGTGTTTTTGGTGATTAAACACTGGAGCAATGGCTGCGCCAGGCGACATGTAACGAGGGAAAGGCATGAGTAAATGCGTGTGTACTCATGAAAGATTAATATGGTACTGGAAAAAAAAGACCTGCTGCAAAGAATGGAGCAAAATACAGAAGGCTGGAGGCCCCACAAAAAACATCAACAAACCTATCTGTGGATATATCCGTGTCTCCATCAACCACCTCACGCTGACAATAGATCACGGGTTCTTTAACGTGCGTGACTTGGTCTTTGTACGTGTCACACACACACACACACACACACACACAAACTACCCAGGTACTGGCAGGTCCACACGAATGTTGACCTGTCCTGGAGTGCGGTAACAGAAATGGGTGTCGGGTCAGTCCCGCTGAGACTGATTGGTTCCTTAAGAGAGGTGCTATTGGTTATCGGTTTATCGCTCAGAACCCATGCTGAGGCCGATTGCCGTCTTGGCATTGTCCGAAAGGTCTGTTTTAACCCGTTCGACCCGTCCTCATCGACCCCCTAATAAACGTACAGTTGTCAAAGAATAATCACACTGTTTATTGTGTCCATAGATATGAATGGGAGAAGGATCTTGATCGTATCTTTTTCAAAGGATGTACTGTTAGTGTGTCCACGGACTGTTTCAGTTTCAGTTTCAGTAGCTCAAGGAGGCGTCACTGCTTTCGGACAAATCCATATACGCTACACCACATCTGCCAAGCAGATGCCTGATCAGCAGCGTAACCCAACGCGCTTAGTCAGGCCTTGAGAGAAAAAAAGGTGAATAAATAATAGATAAGCGTACATAAATAAATAAATAATAATTATAATATAAAAAAGGTAATAGTAATAATAATAATAATAAATAAACAAATAACAATGATGATAAATAAACAAATAAATGTAAAACATGAAGACACACATTCACACATACACCCACACATGCATAACAGATATGCACCAAACATGCAGTTTCACAGATATGAAAGCACAGTCAAATACACATAAACGTACGGACATAGGTGGGAGAAGGAAGGTTCCTTGATCGAGCTGTTGTCAAAGAATGTTCTGTTGTTTGTTCGCAAGTTGTTGAGGGGAGAATGACAGGTACACTGGATATCAATGAACAGACCCAATGCCTGTCCCTGGAAACGTTCTGGAAAGCTTAACTCACTCAGTACGGCCAGTCCTCTCTTCTCCTCTACACAGACCCCTCGGATGTCCAGTGGGTGTCTGAATGACCCAACCTTTAGCTTCCGTCGTCAGAATTGTGGTATTCTTTGTCAACATTCACCTCTTCAGTATAAGAGCCTTCCGCTTGCAATATTTTGATGGTGGTAATTGGGATGAAACGCTGTTAACGTCGTCTCTTTCGCCGTTCGTATGGAGAGAGTTAAAAGCACGTGTTATTTTTGTTGATCCATGAACACAAACTGAGATACATCCCAACATTACCCGCTCGTTTTATGTAAGGCCAGTGAGAGCATTGAGGCCAAAATACACACGTATCTTCTACATACATCATACTAACAAAAAGACTGATGTAAAATTTTCAAAAAAGCCCACTCGAGCAAACAAACAAGTACACATTCATTAACTCTCTCCATACGAACGGCGAAAGAGACGACATTTACAGCGTTTCACCCCAATTACCGTCATCAAAATATTGCAAGCGGAAGGCTCTTATACTGAAGACGTGAATGCTGATAAAGAATACCACAGTTCTGACGACGGAAGCTAAAGGTTGGGTCATTCAGACACCCACTGGACATCCGAGGGGTCTGTGTAGAGGAGAAGAGAGGACTGGCCGTACTGAGTGAGTTAACAAGTAAACAAACACAAACAACGACAAACATAGACAGCTGCGAGCATTAGATTCGCATGCAGATCACGAACACGGTAGAAAAAAATACAGAATGTGCGGTCATCAACCCATTCATATTGCTACATCTAGCTGCAGTATCGGCATTTTCAAGTCTTATACATAATGGTCTGTACTCTTCGAACAGTGAGTCAACAGACTTATAGCTGGGAAAAAATAAGCAACATGGCGCCGACTGGCTTGGGTCTCAGCCTACGCAATCCACGTTAACAGGGAAAATGACTGCTGTTGGAAATGACCATGGTCAACATGTGTGTCAGCATATATGAGTCCGGATTAGTTGGCTGAAATATCTGCTGGTATACACGCTGTTAATGAGTGGAACTGTTTGGCTAATCGATTGTCTGATTGATTTATTGACCAAAAGGTTAACATTAATCGGGTATCGCATACTTTGTGGCGTTTCATGTCTTTATTTTCCATGCGTTCATGGGAACAAGACGGATGGTTGCGCGCGCACACACTCACACACACACACACACACACGTGCTTGTTGTATGTGCGCTTGAGAGAGAGAGAGAGAGACAGAGAGAGAGAGACAGACAGACAGAGAGACAGAGAGAGACAGAGAGAGACAGTGGCAGAGACAGAGATATAAACACACACACACACACACACACACACACACACACACACACACACACACACACACACACACACACAGAATCAACAGCCTGATTGGTGAAGGAATATTGTGCCGTTGGCAGAACTTTCCTCAGTAAGGGAAATAACTACAGCTATTGGGAAATCTTCAAGATAAACATTGCTTCCCTTAGTTCTTGATGAACGATTGTTCACACACATATGTGCACACTAACATACACTAACACACACGCACACAAGCGCACACAGACACACACACACACACACACACACGCTAGTGCTCAAGCGCAATAGAACTAAAGTTGAAGAAAAACACAACCACACACACACACACACACACACACACACACACACACACACACACACAATCCACCTGGATAGTAAAACAAGAACACTTGCAGACAGAAAAAAAGAAAACAGGCGCTTCACTGTTTCGACGCGTTCTCCACGAGGGTTGCACCCAAATTTCACACTGATAAATCTGTACTGACAAAAACAAATAAACAAGTGTTTGTTATGTATTGTTCATGTGTTCCGTGTGTCTTGTTCATGATTAAAGAGTCTATGCTAGTCTTGAATAAAAGCTAATTTGTGTTTGCACATTTCTTCTGTCTTTGCTGCTGTGAGCACATGTCAAATGATCGGTATAAGGACAGGCCCGGCGCTTCCTTTTAAGGAAGTGTCTGGGTTTGTTCCAATGTACCTTTTATTTACCTGTGTGTTAGCTGAATCGGTAGCGTAAGCAGCACTGACTCGAAGTTGTGTACCTTGTGAATGGAGAGAGTTACCACTCTTTACTATTTGTTAATCATTTATCTCGTGGCCTCATTATATGTTAATTTTTAAATAAACAAGTAATACACCAAACAATGATGTGAACAGTGAACGAACTTACAAGGAATACAAAGCCAAATGCTGCTTTCACAAGGGATTCAGCACAGAACACTAGACCACACAGGCAACGAGGTTCGACGCAAGTGTCTTCTCCAAGACTATAATGTATGTATGTATGTATGATAGTCAGTCGTGTCCAACTACGACCATCAAAACAGCAGAGGAGGCATCTGCTGTTCTGACTATGTGGGCTAGAATTTGATAACAGTGGAAAGTGTCTTGCCCACGTTACATCCCCACTCTCTCGGCTAAGAGGGCTTTACGACAGTCGGCGTTGGGATGATTCCCAAAGGTCAACTAGCCCCCAAGACTGCAGTACTAAGAGCCAGTGCAATCTTGCCTCCGAATTTCAGTCATAGTCCTTCACAAAAGACAGTCTGTGATACAAGCCGAGCGTTGGGCCTAAACGTAGAATATATAGAGAATGCTGTGTCCTGTGTTTTCGTGCCCATTGATTTCGATCATTGAATATGCATGCATAAAAGACATAAGATATTTAATGGTAGCTTAAGGTAAACCACGCACACAGTAATCACAGCCATACACTTGCAATAAACAATCACACTTAATTAAACAACAATGATCAATGATAGATTATGTGACTCCATAAAATGTATGCTAGAGGATACGTGAACGTGATATGACATTTAAAAAATAAAAAAAAACCCACACCGTTGAATAGCTTATTGCTATTGAATGTATGTGTTAAATTGTGATTTTTATGCCTATTCTTTGATAGCTGAACTGATTTCAGAATAAAGCTGAATTTAGTTCACTTTCATTTTTAATTTCGGAGCACAAAAGCGTTTGCCTGAGGGTAGAAACTGATGGCTGCTGTCGCTCAGAATACATGTGGTTTCCTGTCGTGCTCTGACATTGCACAATTTACTCTTTAGCTGCTCTGTCTTACACCTGCAGCCTGGCTGCACACATTCACGATCTTATTCAACATATTCTTACACACACCCAGCGTTGTGTTGTCACCGTCCCAGCGTCAACAGTAACACCGGGGTCTGCACGTGTCAGTTTGCTATCGGGCCACCCACCAGTGTATACCCTGCACTGCTGCCGAGTCTTTTCAGTGGTGTTCAGCAGCACCGGTTATGATTCAAGGTTCTTGTGCGGTATGGAGGGTTACAAACAAACGAAACGAACAAGACGTGATACACCTGATAACAACTCTCAGATAAACTGTCCATAAAACTAGCGAACAGTGTGTGTTAAGTCCAAAGTGAAACTACACCGTGCACGGTTGATGTGGCTCCACTCCCTCTCACTTTCTCAAATGCGGACGCGTATATTATGAATATAGTAGACTAATATAAAAAAATAACCCTGCAATTTCACGACAAAATAGCACCAACTGGTTCAACACAGAAAACAATTTCAACACGAGGTAAGGTATTGACTAGCTTTTCCAAGAATCCATACCCACATTTTCCCATATTTCCTAAAGCGACCATTAACATGGATAATGACAAATGCCAATGACCTAAATCCACAATGTATTCCCCAAAGCGACCATCAACAGTAATAATGCCAAAGCCCAATGACCTTTTTCCATAACCTATCTAGTCATCATGCAGTGCTCTCTCGTGGACAAAAGCCAGACAGTTTGAGCATTCCGTCTGCACTGGATACCACACCACGCCTCTCTGACCGCACTCCCATTGATCTGTCCACTCTGATTGGCTTTCACTCTTCATAGGAACAGAAATCGAAACGGGACTATAACTGAAAGAACAATGAAGCTAGGAGAGGAAATGATTAAACAACAATAAAAAGAAGCAACTCTCTCCCTTTACAAGGCACACAACTTCAAAGAAATGCTGTTTATGCTACCGATTCAGCTAGCACAGATGTAGAATCACAAAATTTGAGATAATCAATCCATATTTTACGATCAATGACGCGGAATCAGATGACGGCGACGCTGATACGGAGATCCGTGAAAACCTACAGCATAGCAAGACAACATAATAGCAGGATCGGTTGGGAAGTGAAGAATGGTTTTTCAAACAATAAACAAAGGGGCATGAAAAAAGCGACCACTCAATGAAAACAAACAACATCAAACCCGACGAGGAAAATTACAAGCTACATTCATTACGATTATGCTCTTACATGTTTCAACTTCTGCTGTGTGCAGCATCTGCGTCAGCCTCACGCGGGAGCACGTCAGAAGAATAAAGTTTTACGTTGATACAAACTTTCGCTGGCTTTTCCCATATTTGGTGATTGTCCAAAAAAATTGTTCCCCTTTATTGTCTGTTCTCAAATTGTTCCCCTTTATTGTTCTCATCAATACGACAACGCAATACTGGAGATGCGAGGAAAACGTTATTACATCATGAGCCATGGCAAACCGTGCACCGCTAGCACATGAGAAAAGGTAAGACAGAAAGGTGTCCCATATCGTGCAAGAGATATTTGAAGAAGGCGGCTGATTTTCATGTCTTCTTCTTCTCCCCAACTTTGCGAAGTCTCTGGTACGCCGCATTGAAGAACTGTTCACCAGATTCCTCCAGGTCTGCCACTTGTGTGCCAAACTCTGGTCTCTGCAAATGGCCTTTCCAAGCATCCTGCGAAATTGTCAGTCCATCGCTTTTTCTGTCCTCCCTTCCATCTTCCTCCCTTCACAATTCATTGGAGGACAATTTAGCAAGGTCAGTGGATCCTGTTAGGTTTGTATAACTGTTTTTAACTGACTCGATGTCAGATCTGTATATTGTGCGGTGTGCTACATGATGCTTCGGTGCGCTTGTTCATTGATGATAATTATGGTCAGTGTATATGCTGTTTAATGTCTTACGATGACCACCTGATTTTTACAGACTGGATTCTTCCTTTCAAATCCGTTGTCTGTGTCTCGCATGAAAGGTAGAATAGGATAGATAGGAAGATAGAATATACAAGCGCACGTTTTGGTTAGGTGTAGGAAGCTTTGCTGCATTTTTTTTTTTCGTTGACAGACATATGACTCGTAAAGTTGTATTCAGTATCAGATGACATTTGTTCGCGGCAGACCGGCCAAGCGCGCCCACCAGCCATTAGGACTCGGGAAACATGGCTGAGAACGTATTGATTAGATAATCAGAGCAATTATGTGGAAGACTGACTTCTCTGGTATGACAGCATAATACACTTAGTGATTGACAGCCAGACAACAACACAACGTACAAGATGAATCACAGACACCACAACCAAACCCTGATCATTCTGTTTCACAGTGCTGGCACAAAGTGATCTCCTCTGCTCGCTCCGGCATGGGAACATGACTATTTCATGTGATGTCTGATACAGACTGAATGTCATGTTCCCCATGGTCTGCTCACTACTTACCACGTTTTTGTTTTGTCCGTTGAGTTGGGAAACAGCGCGGTGAACGGGTGTCAGTGTAAACGGTGTGATGAGGAGAATGATGCTTACTTATTTATACCCAGTTTGCGACTGAAAATGTCAACACAATGAACCATAATTGCAGCGGTGATGTACACAAGTGCAGTAAAAAAAACAACAAAGTTCTTTGTGACTCAGACTAAAGATAGGAATATTTTTCCGTTCACAAGTGCAAAAAAGCTCTTTGTGACTCAGAGAACTTCATAAAATTTTTTAATCTAACGATGTAAGTAATGATACAATACCAAAGTTCCACTACAAACAGGCTGATTGGGGAAAATATCAATCCTTTCTTTCAAGCCAAAACTTAGATAAAATTGAGGATTTAGACGTTGATATCTTTTATGAAAAAATTACTAAAACAGTCATTGAAGCAGCTGCATTATCAATTCCAAAAAGAACACCCGCCAGAAAAGGAAAGCATAGTGGTAATATTTGGTGGAATCAAGCGTGTGCAAAGGCTGTTGAACTTAAAAAGAAGTCTTTTAAACAATGGTTAAAGGATATTAAGGAATTTAAAAAATGATAAGAACATGGAGATTGACAAGCAAAGACTAAAGGACAGGGTAGAGCAATCCCATGAAGAAAAGAGGAAAGCCAAAAATCATTGCACAAAACGATGCATGCACACGCACGGGCACACACGCAACACACACACAGTTGTTACGCTCTAAATCATATTGTAATAGTATCTTACCCACATGTTTTTCTTTTTTACAAAATAATTGATGTGTGCATGGTGATAAGTGAAGGGTGTGTCAATTGTTGTTGTTGTTTTTTTTTCTCTCTCTTTGATTTTTGCTGACGGGCATTTTATTTTAAGTGAGCCTAAAGAGAATTTTCTGTTTTTGGTTGAAGCAGATAATAAAGTATTTTGAATTGAATTGAATCGAACTGAATTGTTGCTCAAGCCAAAAGACAATATTGGTCTAAATATTGTATTCAAGAAGTTTCAGATTACAAAGATACAAAGAAAGTATGGAAGAAAATTAAGGATATGAAAAATGGGTTATCTTTTCAAGAATATCCTACAAAAGTTATGGGAAATGTTTCCCTACCTCTTTAGAAAAAGCGGAAAGTTTTGCAGATATGTTTGCCAAAGCAAACAATAATGATGAATTGACACCCGAACAGTTTGCTATCAGAATTAATAGTGAATCAAATGAACAATATAAGGAACCAGCTCCTAATAATGACATATTCATAAATGCTCCACTCACTTCTAAAGAAAATTGAAGATGCAATTGCGTCATTTGGAAATAAAAAAGTAGCTGTAGGCTATGATGGTATTTCGTACACCATGATCAGTCATCTTCCTAAGGAATGGTGCAAGCTTCTTCATATACTTTTTGCGAACTGTTGGGAAACAGGTAAAACACCTTGTATATGGAAAAAAAAGCTATCATTACTCCAGTACTTACATCAGCTAAACCACGATCAGACCCATCGAGTTATAGACCTATATCCTTAACATCGCATGTCGGAAAAATCTTGGAGAAAATTACACTGATGAGTCTAACTTATTATTGTGATAAAAATAGAATTATTCCGATTGCACAGGCCGGATTCAGAAAGGGCAGATCTACTTTAGATCACCTAGTAAAACTAACAACAAACATAAAACAACAGTTTTTTCAAAGAGAAAGTGTGTTTTGGCCACGTTTTTTATGTACAAAAAGCTTATGACCGCATTTGACATGCCAGATTACTGTTTAAGCTACAAAACATTGGGTTGAGTGGTAATGTATACAGGTATATAAAGTCTCTTTTGACAGAAAGAAGCATCATCACTAAAGTTGGGCAATCATTATCGTCTTCAAGATCAATTAACTTGGGTATTCCGCAAGGATCTGTAATTTCTCCACTTTTGCTCAACATTATGTTATATGATTTGCCAAAATATTTGTCTAAATCTATAAATCTCGCCCAATACGCTGATGATATAGCAGTTTGGATGAACGTAACTTTGCGAAAGAAAACGGGCTTGCGTTATATCAGTCACATTAACAATTTATACCAATCAGAATTTGACAAATTAAACATTATATAAAAGATAATGGATTACAGTTTTCAACTGAAAAGACACACATGATACTTTTTAATAATGGTGCTGGTTCCATTATGGAAATTAACTGGAGCAGCTTTTGACATTCAATATTGTGACATTAAGAAAAATGAAAATCCCAATATACTAGCTTCTCGAGTCAAATCACACTTGTCTGAAACATATCCCCACCACTTAAAAACATATACAGACGGTTCTGCTCTAGAAAATCAGTTTGGTGGTTCTGGATACACAATTCCTGCTTTGAAAATTGAAAAGTCATAGCATATTGGAAAGGACTTCTCAATTTTTACAGCTGAATTAATTGCCGTCCTTATGGCATTAACATATCTAATTGATCTGCCCCTAAACTTGATTAATGTTTTATTTTGTGTCGATTCAAAACTAGTTTTGCAGTCTATCAAATCAGGTTGTACAAACATTAATTATAACATAATTTTTTTAATAAGATTTTTGATTCAGTGTATTCAAATGAGAGGAACTAATATTGAAATGTGCTGGATTCCCTCACACTGTCGGCTTTCTTCTAATGAACGTGCAGACGATCTAGCAAAACTTGGAGCTAAAAACACTTTAATGCAATTGAACTTCCTCATCGTCTGAAATGTGTTATATTGTTGAAATAAATATGCTAAATTCCTTTCTGTTTTTAGAAGTTAACACTTCTGCCTTATCAAATGCTAAAAGAACTGACAGGGCTGTTAAGAGCATGGCATTTAGGTTATTACTAAATGCCCCATACACAAAATATTGTGAAAATATTGAATGCATTTGCAAGGGACGTTTAACGGTAAAGCACTTTTTAACCCGCTGTTTAGAAATGAAACCTTTTTTGCCTCCAGGAATGACATGAACACGTGTTACCAGTTTCAAATGTTAACATTTTTTGGAAAAAGTTATATATTTCAAACTGTTTTTTTTATTATTTATTTTTTTTTATTAAAGTTAGCTAGTTATGTGTTAAATAGTCCAGTTGGTTGTTTATTGTAGGTCCTCACGTGAACCTCTTTTCAAATAATAATCTACAGATGTAGTGCATACAACATTTGATTATTGATGAATTGTTTGTCCTAATTCCGCTTCCCTAGTCCCCCCCCCTCTCACACACACCCTTCCAATATTATGTTTTTTCTTTCTTCAATCACTGACACTCACCCTCTCCATTTTACATTTTGTACTCTGTCTTTTCCACATTCTGTTCTCTCTCTCTCTCTCTCTCTCTCTCTCTCTCTCTCTCTCTCTCTCTCTCTCTCTCTCTCTTCCTTCCTTTGTCCCCCACCTCGACCACCCCCTCCTCTCCACTTCAACCGCCCCCCTTTTCATTCGAATACACAGAAATGTTGATTTCTAATGAATAATGACCATCATCATCATTATGACAGAAACGATGATAACCCAAATAATAATAATATAATTTATTTTCAGTCTAGTATCATCAACTTGGATGAACAGACTATAAATAAATAAACGAACGAAATTCTCTACCAGTCACTCTCACCAGCGTCAACCAGTGTGTTAAGTGAAGCGGTGACTCGCTGTAGAGAGAATCGGAGCTGCGATTCAGCTGTCTTTGTTTCTCTGTTGCCACACACAGTAGGTCTAAACGCTGACATAACAGCACACACCCCGGAATAAGTACTTACACGCAGCATACCCCAGGGTTATAACCCAGGTCGAACAGGTAACGATAATCAAAGACCGGTACCTGGCCACGGTTACTGCAGGCACATTCAATTACCAGTAACTGGGTGGACGTTCACGGACCACTGGTGAGAGCTTATGCGTGATTCTCTCGTCACGTTGTGGTGGGACAGGGAACACCTGAGTCACGGTGTGTCCTACTGTTTTGCAATACTGGTGTTTGGTCGGTTGGTTTTGTATTGCTACTAGTCAGTTGGAGCATTTGCATTGTACTCTTTCTGGTCAAACTGGGCAAAACACAGGTGTTATCAACAACCTTGGAAAATCCAGGTTTATTCTGGAATTTTAGTTCAAGTTGCTAGACTTGCTCCCTTCCCCTCTCCACCCCCCGCACCCCCACCCCCCACCCCCTCCCTCCCGTCTCTTCCACTCATAGAAGATATGGATGTTAGCGTTTAGACTTGTTAGACCTGGTTAGAGAAGAAAGATAATCTGACAGATGTCGGCTCTGTTTCTAGAGTGATCCTAGAGCATTGACGTATATCAGAAATCAGAATTGTATTTTGCCAGAGAGAGAATCGCAATCGGAATGTTTTATTCACATTCAGGCCTCAGCCCCTAGTGAAGGGGTATACGTAAACATAATATGATTTTAACGAAACATAACCAAACTGTCAGAAATGTAGACAACAAAACATACATTATATTGGCTTTACGATGTAGCGATTTCTCTCAATTTGAATGCCTTATATACGAACACGGAAAAATTAAGAACTTCGTTTTGTATTGCTTGACGACGTTAAATAGAGATAGCTGTTCGTAGTATTTAGATTTAATAAGCATTTGTCGTATATTTCCTAGTGCCGGACAACAACAACAAAAAACACCCAAATGCCAGAGAGAGAGAAAGAGAGAGAGAGAGAGAATGCATGTGCCTGTGTCTGTATTATGTATGTATGTATGTATTTATATATATATATATATATATATATATGCATGCGCATATGCATGTATGTGCGTGTGCACTACCCTGTTATATTTTTTTTAACTGATGCCTCTTTCAAGAAGGGAACTGAAAAGCAAAATCATATTCCGAAAGTGAAAGGACGTTGTCAATGAGAACAAATCTTCGATTAAGACAACCATAAAGTATAAAGAAAAAGAAAGAAAAAAGAAAGAAGCAAACGAACAAAAGGAATAGATAGATAAAGAAAGAGAGAGAGACAGAAAGAAAGAAAGAAAGAAAGAAAGAAGGAAACTAAGATCGAAAACAACAGCGACAATCACAACAACAATAACACAGATAAACTTACTGACGAAACAGAAACACAGACAGGCCAAACATCATACATTCTCAGGATCGCATTAAACATCCAAAGTGATTCTTGCTTTACAACCTACAGTTTTCATAAACTTCCTCCATAGTAGTATGTTAGTATCAGTAGCTCAAGGAGGCATCACTGCGTTCGGTCAAATCCATATACGCTACACCACATCTGCCAAGCAGATGCCTGACCAGCAGCGTAACCCAACGCGCTTAGTCAGGCCTTGAGAAAAAAAAAGAAAAAAGAAAAAAAAAGATAGATACATAAAAATACTACTATTTATAAGGCGCAAACTCTTGATGAAGTTAAGGCTACATATTGAAGCTTCAGCGGCACACCCACACCCACACATTAAAGATCCTGTAATCCATGTCAGTGTTCAACTTCCTCCATTTGTAATCACTTTATTCAGCGACCGCTCCAGTGATGAAAGATCAATGAGGTTTAGGAGAGTACAGGATGAAATAACAATAACGAGCGGAAACTCTCTCCATTTTCAAGGTACACAACTTTTGGTCAATGCTGCTTATGGTACCGATTCAGCAGCTAGCACGCAGGTAAATAAAAGATACATTGAAGATACATTAGTTTCAGTTTCAGTTTCAGTAGCTCAAGGAGGCGTCACTGCATTCGGACAAATCCATATACGCTACACCACATCTGCCAAACAGATGCCTGACCAGCAGCGTAACCCAACGAATCCAGAATCAGCTCTTTATTTATCCAGTCTTTACGAACGATCTCTCCCGCGGTAAGCTTAAATGCAGCCAAGCGTATACACACGTAATCAGCAGCCACAGACCAGTGGCAGCCAGCTTGCGAGCAGCGGTCTTACCACTGACAAAGCTAACGAGCGCGCAGCAAGCGACGAGGGGAGAGGTATAAAATGGGTGTGGAGTAATAGTCTGAAAGGAATGATTAGAGAAACTCGGGGACTTGTAAGGTCTCCGCAATTAAATTCTGCGCGCTTGTTTTCAATGTGGAAGTTGGTGCTTGCTCTCACACTTCCTTTAAACTGAAATTGAAACTGCTGGTGTGATACGCATGTGATAAAAGAGTTAAAGATAAAAAGATCATAATGCTTTGGCAGTCAATCAGCGGCTTCGTGTGCTGGGTTGCTTTGGGTGAGTAGCTGTAGTATACTGGTGTTTATGTCTCTGTCTGTCCGTTTGACTGACTGCGTCTCTGTCTGTCTGTCTATCTGACCCATCTCTCTGTGCTGATAATGTTTGCTTCCATATCACTATTTTATACTTAAAAGTGTTCATGCTTTTATCCAATAAAGCAATGGACTCAAAATTGAATGGAGACTCGCATTTGTATAGTTACTTGAGGAAACATATCTTAACTGATTTGACTACACACACACACACACACACACACACACACACACACACACACACACACACACACACATATATATATATATATATATATATAGGAAGAACAAGAAGATCCCCCCCCAAAAAAAAAAACAAACAAACAACAACCACCAACCAACAATAACAGCAACACTATGACAACCACCACAACCACAACCACCACCACCACCACCAAAGTAACTGCTTATAGGAGGGGGGAAAAAGAAATATGTATAATCATATCTTTGATATATGCATAACAATAACAGCAGCACTATCACAACCACAACTACCACCACCATGAGGAAAAAAGAGAAAAAAGAAAAAAAAAGAAGTTTAATGTCATTAACTATGCAGCGCCAGTGACATGGCGGTGTAAATCAGAACAATAATGGCCAATACAATGAAAAAAGACGGAACACAAAAGAAAGGGATTGGGAGTGAATTAAACTAACTCTCGACCATCCATTTCTAAGTTCACGAAAACAAAAAAGTCAGTTCTTTCTATCCATGTAATGAAGCTGCTAACGGGCGCAATAGCCAAGTGGTTAAAGCGTTGGACTTTCAATCTGAGGGTCCCGGGTTCGAATCACGGTGACGGCGCCTGGTGGGTAAAGGGTGGAGATTTTTACGATCTCCCAGGTCAACATATGTGCAGACCTGCTAGTGCCTGAACCCCCTTCGTGTGTATACGCAAGCAAAAGATCAAATACGCACGTTAAAGATCCTGTAATCCATGTCAGCGTTCGAGTGGGCTTTTACGTGTATGACCGTTTTTACCCTGCCATGTAGGCAGCCACACTCTGTTTTCGGGGATGTGCATGCTGAGTATGTTCTTGTTTCCATAACCCACCGAACGCTGACATGGATTACAGGATTTTTAACGTGCGTATTTGATCTTCTGCTTGCGTATACACACGAAGGGGGTTCAGGCACTAGCAGGTCTGCACATATGTTGACCTGGGAGATCGTAAAAATCTCCACCCTTCACCCACCAGGCGCCGTCACCGTGATTCGAACCCGGGACCCTCAGATTGAAAGTCCAGCGCTTTAACCACTCGGCTATTGCGCCCGTCACTCCTCTTTCGAATACTGTATTTCGCAAGTGATTTTATTGTATGTCGTCATCAAAAGTCATTTTCAAGGCGTCTATGACATTTGTAATCCTTGCATCCTCCCTTAGGAACCCACATATTGGACAAGCGGAGAGTGTGGATGAGTCCGTGTAAACCCATCTTGGATGTGCGTCAGAGTCTTGTGTTCTGAATCGAAACATGGCTAAATCTATCCCATGTCGTTTTTTTCTGTTACCACCCCAATATATTCATTTACCTCGAACATATGTTTTGAACTAAGAAACCATTTTTAAATATACAATTTTCTATTTTAGACAGCCACATTTTTGTTGTTTTTTGGAAGCTATCACTCTGTCTTTAAATTCCGGAATAAAGCCTTTTCATATCCTACTCACACACACACACACACACACACACACACACACACACACACACACAGAGAGAGAGAGAGAGAGAGAGAGAGAGAGAGAGAGAGAGAATGACAAATGACAATTGTTTTATTAATGGTAAACTGGATAAGCTGAAAGCTTCTTTACACCATGCCCTCACACACACACACACACACACACACACACACACACACACACACACACACACACACACACACACACACAAACACACAACAGGCTTCTTCATTACTGTGAAAAAAAAATGTAATTCCAGTTAACCAAGCAGCAGCTGACCACCTAGTTAAAATCACTAACGAGATAAAACATCAATTTTTTCGTAGAAAAAACGTGCTAGCCACCTTCTTTGTCATAAAAAAGCGTATGACCAAGTATGACATTCACGATTACTCTATAAAATAAAATCAATTGGTTTATCAGGTTACATGTTTAAATATTTAAAAGCTTTTTTTAAGCAATAAAGTAATCAAACCAAAGGTAAGAAATACTTTAACTCCAGATCACTTGATATGGGAATCCCACAAGGATCGGTAATCGCACCAATACTTTTCAACATATTAACTCACGATTTTCCACGGTCTTTATCAACTAATGTTGAAAAGGTACAATATGCAGACGATATATGCATATGGATGAAACTAACAATGAAAAAAAATACCCCTCTCAGATCGATAAATTATGCAAAGAGGCTGTATCAAGAAGAACTAAATAAGCTGACTAACTATATGTCAGAAAATGGATTGACTCTGCAGCCAGAAAAGCCATGCATGATTCTGTTTATTCCTGGTTATAACCCAGACACATTACCCATTTTTGAAATAGATGGGTCAGTGATAAAATAAAACAAGTAGTAAAATTCCTTGGCGTATATATCACATCAAAACTGACATGGAATATACACTTGGAACACCTCTTAACAAAGGCTATAAAAAGCTTTAACTTATTAAAGATTGTTAGCAGGCAACACTGGGGTCAGGATACCTCTGTATTTATCCACCTAGCAACATCGCTAGTACGCTCAAAGCTAACCTGTGCACAAGAGGTATTCTTTTCTGCACCAAAATACTTCTTAAAGAAATTACAAAGTGTGATAGTAAAGCATATAAGCTTGCTATTGGTGTTCCAGTTCATGCTTCAACTTTAAAAACATACACAGAAATTAAAATATTACCCTTTGAAGGACAGATAAAACTTGCATCAGCAAAATATATCTTGAGAAGTACTACAGTTCAAAATTCACATATTGCCGAAGTCAGTTTAAATCAAACCATCATTTCCCTAAAAGAGCACAGTCTATTCACTCCCTCACGACTTATACCTCTGGCATATTTAAAACACCAGGAGTGAACCCAAATCAAACAGCCCTCGGTTGTCATGTACGACAATACCTAAATGGGAGATGAACAACGCAACATTTGACATTAATTACCTTGATTTAAAGAAAGCTGAAGGCCCTGCTCTCCCTGATTTTGTTAAATCTCACATTCAAGAAAATTGCCCAAATCACCTTAAAGTATATGCAGATGGTTCAGTACTTGATAACAATCAGGCAGGGGCAGCATTTATTATTCCGTCATTAAAAGTAGAGAAACACTATCATATCGGTAAAGATTTTTCAATATTCACAGCAGAACTTATGGCTATATTAATGGGATTAAATCACTTACTAGACCTTCACATTACCATATTTCAAGTGTTTTTTTTGTGTCGATTCTATATCTGTATTACAAGCATTAAAATCTTTTAATTTGAAGACAAGAGGAGAACTCGTAACAGAAACTCGTCATATAATTCATGTTTTTTACCATCCGTGGAACAAAGATTAATTTTTGTTGGATCCCTTCTCACGAAGGGAGATCTCACGAAGGGATCGTGGGAAATGAGCGGGTGGATCGTTGTACGAAAAAAGGCGCAATGAACATATACAGTGCCATAGAAATTCGTATTCCACATTCATTACAAGAAGGTTATTCTCTGCTGGAGAAAACTTGCGGGAACCATGTCAATAAACTAAAACAGGAATCTGATCTTGACAGAGAAAATACTGACAATAGCTCGCGAATTAATGATCGCATGTTTTACTTTAAAACGAAAGGACATCACAGTAGCAGAAGGCTCACCAGTCTAATATACAGACTACGACTGGGTGCCATAGAAACAAAATATACTTCAAATTTGATTTGCATTTGCGGCAATGAAATTACCCCCGTGCATATCATCTATAAATGTGAACAGTTAAAACCATACTTACCTATGTACTGTACAAAATCTGTAATTCCATCTACATCCATTAAAAATGTCTTATATGATAATCAACATGTATTTGAAATAGTTCAGAGTTTACTTTGGAGTCCCTTTGGCTCTTTGTTGTGATTCTACTGGTTGACTAGTTAGTTTATTTCATTTCGTTTATATTCCCTTTTTTTCTTTAAAAAAAAAATGCTAATTGAGGAGAGAGGAACAGGAAAAGTAGTGATGATTTAAGGCATGGGTGGGGTGGGGGAGATAATTGATTTTTGTCTAAAATCACAAATGTCAATAGACGTTAAGCAAAAGAACGAACATAGGAAGAAATAGAAAAAAAATCGGTACGGACACTGTAGACAGTATAAAAAAAGAAGAAAAAAAAGTTAAACGCGAAACACAAAAATAACATAAATATGACTCAGTCACACACACACACACACACACACGCGCGCGCGCTATCACACACACACATAAGCACCAGCTTACGCACGTACGCATACACGCGGTAATATACACTAATACTTCCCTGTTAAGAGAGAGAGAGAGAGAGAGAGAGAGAGAGCAAGGGGGGTGGGAGAGTTCATATGAAAACATCTGCAATGTTGAAAAGGTGTCCACGAATAACACATCACCAGAGGCAAACTACTTTTTTGTGGTGGTGATAGTGTCAACGGTGACAGTGTTGTGTCCATGAAAGTTGCTCACGGAACCTGGGGACTTGATGCATCCATCAGTGTCAACGAAGCTTTTCTAATTTGTGTCTTTCTCATTTGACTCCCACGGTTCCACTCTCGTCCTCGTCATCAACATCATCATCGTTATTGTCGTCATCATCATCATCATACTCGTCGTTGTGGTCACTACTATAACCATCACCACCACCGTCACCATCACCACCACCACCACCACCACCGTCGTCGTCGTCGTCGTCGTTATTGTCTTCATTATTGTCGTCATAATCACCAACACTATCATCGTTATTGTCGTGGTCGTCATCGTCGTCATCATCATCACCTCCACCACCATCGTTGTCATCATCATTATTCATCCCCGACACCCACGTCTCCTCCTTCTCCTCCTCCTTTTCCTCCTCCTCCTCATTATCCTTTATCATTACCACCACGATCATTATCATCACCACCACCACAACCACCACAAAAACTGTCGCCACCACCACCACCACCACCACCACCACCACAACCACCAATGTTATCATCATTATCACCATCACCATCACTATCGTCGTCCTCGTCCTCGTCATAATCATCATCATTATCATTATCCTTTATCATTACCACCACGATCATTATCATCACCACCACCACAACCACCACAAAAACTGTCGCCACCACCACCACCACCACCACCAATGTTATCATCATTATCACCATCACCATCACCATCGTCGTCGTCGTCCTCGTCATAATCATCATCATTATCATTATCCTTTATCATTACCACTACGATCATTATCATAACCACCACCTCAACCACCACAAAAACTGTCGCCATCACCACCACCACAACCACCAATGTTATCATCACCATCACCATCACCATCATCGTCGTCGTCCTCGTCATCATAATCATCATCATCGTCGTCGTCGTCGTCGCCGTTGTCGTCTTTGTCGTCGTCATCATCATCATCACCACCACCACCACCACCACCATCATCGTCGTCGTCCTCGTCATAATCATCACCGTCATCATTATCATTATTATCATCATTCTCGTCGTCGTGGTCACCAACATCATCATCATCATCATCATCATCATCATCATCAGGCGCTCAGCAGTTCCCAGTGTGGTGACGGGATTCCCAAACCCCTGTGTGTGTCACGGCGGCCCCACGCAATGCATCGGGGAGCAGACACCGGCAGATTAAGCCCGTGCAGCGTCAACATTGCCCGTGGTGGGCTGTGGGGTGTTGATTGAACACGATGTGTTTGCCCTCTGGGTCCTGGGGCAGGGGGTATGGTGGGGTGGGGTCCCTGGCTCCATCAAATGGTTCGTTCCTCACCACTTAGCTCTATCCAATGCTCTATCCATCCTTGCTCATCCATGGATAATGGAAATATTGACGTACACACACACACACACACACACACACACACACACACGCACGCACACACACACTCATACACACACACACACACACATATAAGCACACACACACACATATAAGCACACACACACACACACATATAAGCACACACACACACACACACACACACACACACACACACACACACACACACACACACACACACACAGATAGATTCCAGATTCCAGATGGTTTAATGTTCATAAGTCATCAGGCTTCTAACATTGTCAACAATAACAGACAGTATTCTAGTACATTACAATTTTGCTTGGACTCTGAATTACACAATCCTACAATTTACTTAGCTGACATATGGATAAGTCACACACACACACACACACACATACATACACACACGCACAAACACAAACACACACACACACACACACACACACACACACACACACACACACACACACACACACACACACACACACACCGCGCGATGTTAAGTGTGGTCAGTAAGATTTATACGAGTATACTTAAAAGAAGACTTACTAAATGGATGGATGACAATGGAAAAGTTGTTGAAGAGCAGGCAGGCTTCAGAAAATCATATTCAACGATTGATCATATCTATACCTTATCATCTATTGTAGAGAAATGTTTGAGTAGAAAAGGCAAAAAAATTGTATGTAGCTTTCATAGATCTGAGAAAGGCTTTCGATTCAGTCCATCATGCTTCCTTGTTTGGAGAGCAGGATTATCTGGCCCATTTTTTAATGCTTTAAGAGCTATGTATTCTTCAGTTTCATCATGTATTCGTGTGAATGAGGAAATGACTGATCTTTTTGGTTGTCCTTTAGGTGTTAAGCAGGGGTGCATTTTGAGTCCTACACTTTTCTCCTTATTCATAAATGAAATAGCCATAGCTCTAGAAGAGGTAGGAAAACATGGAATACGCAGAGATAGAGAGATAGAGAGAGTTCATATGAAAACATTTGCAATGCTGAAAAGTTGTCCACGAATAACACAACACATCAGTCATTTCAGTCCTCCAAAAACGTTCTGAAAACAAATGAGTGTACCTTTCTGATAATGTTATGGCATGCTGTAGTATCAAGGTCCCTAAAGTCCAGCAACGTATAGGACAATGGGTTGAAGCTATTCACCAAATAACTTGAGAAACAAAGGTAAACTATCAGCACCAGACACACACAGTGTGTGAGAGACAGACAGACAGAGAGAGAGAGACAATGTGAGAACTATCGAGGGATGTACTGTTACCTCACACACACACACAGACCATCGAGGGATGTACTGTTACCACAGAGAGAGAGAGAGAGAGAGAGAGAGACAATCAGCGGGAAATCCATTCAGGTACATGCAGGTTGGGGCAGCATCAGTGTGTGATAAATGTGGGGAAGAGCGCGTGGGGATGGCAGCTGGGGACGTGTGTGTGTGTGTGTGTGTGTGCGTCTGTGTGCACGCGCGCGCGCGTGTGTGTATGCATGTGTGTGTGTGTGTTTTGTGTGACTGTGTCTGTGATTTTCTCTCTCTGTTTGCGTGTGCGTATAACATAACAATGAATCACCGTGGAGCTTTCGTCATGGGTTTGCTATGTATGATTTGACCAGGAAAAAAGTCTATTACGTAGTATGAAAACACTTTTCCTTAGGATGTTACGAATGGTAAAAAAAATGAAGTCATCTTCATTGCTCTCGACTTAGATAACTTTTGATTGTTAAAGGTTGAGCAAAGAGCCAACTGTTCAGCTTCTAGTTAGAGCGTGAGATAGAGATTGTCTGATTTTTGTCTTCAGACTTTCACCACGGCGAAAACCTACTGTTATTACTGTATATTTACAAAAAGTACATTCAGTAGCACATATATACAACAGTTTCATCCTCGAAACACACACACACACACACACACAGCACGATCATGAACACCTGGGTCAGTAATCATAAGCGTGACATACACAACACTTTCATACATGTTGGTAATTCTAAAATTTTGATACACTACAATAAAACAACAACAACAACAACAACAAAACATTCATGTACTTGATGATAATTTAAATCAGTTAAAACTATCCATTTTTCAATGAAAGGATTTCAGGTGATTGGACATGGAAAGAAAAAAATAAAAAGGAAAAAAAGGGGAAAGAAAAGGGAAATTAATATACGTTACGAATTTCACGACGACAAACAGTTATTATATTTTGTTGAAATAGTTTTCATCAAATCATCAAATAAATTTCCAAAATATAAAGAACGTGGAAACCAGAGAGAGAGAGAGAGAGAGAGGGAGAGAAGGAGGGAGGGGGGTGGAGAGGGAGAGAGAGTAACACGATGGTGACAACTGCTCTGCTGAACATGAAAACAGGTAAAATGACACCATTGTGTCTTCATTGTCGGTGTGCTATGTTAAGTGAAGCGTAGGATGATTTCACTGAAGCTTGTATTTGTCCCGGGATTCTGAATAGCTGGTCAGCTGGTCTAATGGCAAAGTGATGTTCGCAATTTGCACGTGCGTTTCTGTGGATCAGAGACAAAAACGGCCGCCTGACTTGTTGCTGATGAATAGGTCTTCACTGAACTCTCAATCTAGCTCTTCATATTTGGGGAAATATTTGCTGTTGCTTAGAACAATGTAAGCTTGATGAAAACAGAACTGATCTTTATTGCAACATTTTTTATATATTGTTTTAGTATATACTTGACACTCAATGCAACATTTAATAGCTAAATTCACTCAGACATATGACTTCGTAAACTATGCATTGTCGTCTTGCATTTATTTGAAGACAATGGTTAAGCAACCAATATATGCTTAGTCAAATGTTCGTGATGAATGAATACTTTCTGGCAAACGGAATGAATTTCTTTCATTTTGCCTTGGCTAGGCTTTTTTTCTTAGAGACGAATTTTCCTATAGAATTCATCAAATATGTGATAGGCGGTATATTTGAAAACATCATGCCATTTCAAAACTGAAGCACGACGTAAAGTTATACAACGCATAATATAGACTCCATAATAAAAGGTATCTTTAGCTTATTTCGAAAATGCAGATCACTTTTATATCGATTGATTTATGTAGGCACACTGGCAGCGCTTACCGGCCCAAGTAGGGATTGTTAGGGCAAGTACAAAACGTTTGAGAACATTGTCTATGAATGAATGACAAAATCATCGACTGAAAACAACTATTTAAAACAAAAAAAAGTAATGTAATATTCTGCTTAAACTTCAGACTTGAAGCCAAACGTACAGATGTGATTGATAGACAGTAATCATAACATCATGCAGCGTTTTCACAACATAATGATCAAGAAAAAAGGCCTCTTTCGCTTTTATTTGGTGATCCTGTTTTCTTTGATTTCTTCTTTTTTTTCTTTTCTTTTTTTTACACATGCTTATTTTGGCGTCGAGCTTCAGACTTGAAGTAAAAAAAGAGAACTATAATGAATAACTATTGACAATAGGCAAGAGAGAGAGAAAGAGAGACTGACAGACAGAGAAAGAGACAGAGACAGAGAGAGAGAGAGAGAGGCATACCATCAGAAAATTCGTAATTTTTGTGTTGACGGAAGAGGAGTAAGTGCTGTGCGCTTTAGATACTGCCCTCACAAGGAAGGGAAGAGAGATAGAGGGAGGGGGGGGGGAGGTTGGAGGCGGGCGGTGGGAAGGGGGTGAGGGCGTTAGGGGGGAAGTGGGGACGCCATACAGATAAATAAATCTACATCACAACTGGCAACCGTGAGCCATACTCATGCACGAGATGAAAGGCGAACCCATCACAGAAAATTAACGACCGACTTCAGCACGTGGACCACGGACTGTGCGCCTGCTGGTTGTGATCCCTGTGATGGATTACCCAGGGACTGACTGCCTGTCTGACGGAAGGTCTACAGGGAAAACTTACCATGATTAAACGAAAGGACGAACGACGCGAAAGCCTGATGGTTACAGCACCGTATTTTCGTTCCTAGAGTCCTGGGTTCGAATCATGGTTGTGTCTTGTGGAGAGATTTCCTATCTCCATCGTCAAGATATCTGCAGACTTGCTAGAACCTCAAGCGCACAGGCCTTCACGTATACACAATCAGAATTTCATATACGGAAGTTAAAGATCCTGTTATCTATGTCATTGTTCGGTGGTTTATGGAAACACGAACATACCCATCATGCGCACCTTCGAAAACGGAGAATGGCTGCTTGAAAGGCAAACTCCAGGCACACAAACAGGGCAGTCTCCAGGCATACAAACAGGGCAGTCTCCAGGCATACAAACAGGGCAGTCTATAGGCATACAAACAGGGCAGTCTATAGGCATACAAACAGGGCAGTCTATAGGCATACAAACAGGGCAATCTCCAGGCATACGAACAGGGCAGTCTATAGGCATACAAACAGGGCAATCTCCAGGCATACAAACAGGGCAAACTCCAGGCACACAAACAGGGCAAACTCCAGGCATACAAACACGGTAATCTCCAGGCATACGAACAGGGCAATGTCCAGGCATACAAACACGGCAATCTCCAGGCATACGAACAGGGCAATGTCCAGGCATACAAACAGGGCAGTCTCCAGGCATACAAACAGGGCCAAAGAACGGTGAGGTGCAACGCTGGAAAGCTGATGGCTTACAAAAACAATATGTGCGCAGTGAAGCGCAGCGCGGACCTTATGCCGAGATGTTTTGACCAGAGAATCAACGGAAGTTCTCTGTGTGTGTGTGTGTGTGTGTGTGTGTGTGTGTGTGTGTGTGTGTGTGTGTGTGTGCGAGCGCGCGCGCGTGCGTGCGTGTGTATATGTGTAAGTGTGTGTGTGTGTGTGTTGTGTGCTTGTGTGTGTGTGTGTGTGTGTGTGTGTGTGTGTGTGTGTGTGCGTGCGTGCGTGCGTGTGTATATGTGTAAGTGTGTGTGTGTTGTGTGCTTGTATATATATATATATATATATATATATATATATATGTATGTGTGTGTGTGTGTGTGTGTGTGTGTGTGTGTGTGTGTGTGTGTGTAAGTGTGTGTGTGTTGTGTGCTTGTATATATATGTGTGTGTGTGTGTGTGTGTGCGGAGGGGGGGGGGGGGGGCACCCTTCTTGTTCATGTGAAAAAAATAAAAAGAAAGAAAAAGAAACAGAAAAAAAACAAAAAAACATGCACAATGTACTTGGACGTTCTGGAAATGTGCCTTGCGACATTATTTGCACTTTTATCATTTATGATAATAATAATGGTATTTATATAGCGCTGGATCAAAGCGCTTTCGCACCAGTCATTCACACGCACGCATTACTTGTAGTTTTGTAACAAATATAAGCAAAGTATAAGGGTGGCCGGTGAGGCAGCGCGGAAAGAGTTGGAGGGAATTCGCCTCTTTCGCAATCTGCGTGATCACTGTAGCGAGAAAGGTCAGAACCACTCACCACAAGTACAGCGATTAAATATTGACTCAAATATGACCGGTAACCTCCCGTTGTGTTCACAGTCTGTGGGTGAAGACCAGCTGTCCTGTTTTGATGTGTTGATGTCAAGACAAGACGTGTTTCCTTAACAAAACTGCGGTGGGAGGGCGGGGATGGGGGGGCGGGGGTGGTGGTGGGGGGGTGGGGGGGGGGGGGGCACATGAAAATGTTACATTAGCTATGATGACATCCGTCACTTTTTTTCTCTTTTTTTTTCTCTCTTTTTTGTTTTTTTGTTGCTGCCCCATCATCTGCACCGTTTTAGTGGCATTACTCCCACGCCGCTCATTTAGATAACCCCCATACACGGCCACACCCGGGTTCGTCCGTCACAGTTCCAGCGTCGACAGTCTGCAGGGAACCATCGATGTTAGGTCGCCAGGAGGCCACACACCAGAGGAGACTCTGCACTGCTGCTGAGTCACTTCGGTGGTGTTCAGTGGTGCCTGTTCTGTTTTAACGTACTTAGGACACCACCTACTAAGCCCCCTACTAACGTCAATAATGGCTTAGTCATGGAGCCAGACTGAGTGAGCGTCCCTCCCAGAGTGGAGACCGCCACCACGTCTCTCAAACAACAGCACCCCATGAATCGACACTGAAGACATTGACAGGACTCACCCCAAGCACAGAAGTGGAGGGGTATCGAAACTGAGGTCACCATGAGAGCAGGGCATGAAAGGCCACAGACTTTTAGACTGTTTAGTTTATACTGATGATGATGGTGAAGGAGGAGGAGGATGACGATGACGATGACAATGGGGGTCCATTTTGGTTTGGGACTGCGTGACAAGGCTGCACTCTACGCTTCCATCCGTCACATATTGAGTATGTACATGTATTAGGACAGGACTTTATATAACAGAATTTTCTTTTCCTGATCATCTATATCTGTGTTGTATTGTGGCATGTTTCAAATAGAATACTGTTTAAACCAAATGTTACAAGTCAAAGGAGACTAGAGAAGTGTCACACGCGAACGCACGCAAATAATTCCATCCCACGTTTGATAAAACTTAAAGGGCAACTGTCAATCGCTTGTTACAGCCATCTCTTCAGTCACGTTGTAGGTCTAATATCACTTACAGTGAAAAGACGTTAAACTAAAGAACGAACGAACGAACGTTGTAGGTGAAATCGCAGTAGGTTTCAGAGTGATATATATATATATATATATATATATATATATATATATAGTATAAACCTATAAAACGATGAGCCTATATACATTTTTTATGACGAATAGAATACCTAGAGTTCAGAGTATTACACACACACACACACACACACACACACACACACACACACACACACACACACACACACACACACACGCACGCACGCACGCACGCACGCACACACACACACACACACACACACACACACACACATTGAGGGCGCGCGCGACATGCAAAACAAACACGAAAGATCAATCGCGAACTCCAAAACGACGAAATTATACGTGACGCCATTATTATACACTCTAACTCGCTACCTCACAAGGGAATCCCACACAACGCAGACAACGACGCCACATGACCCAACACCACCACACCACCGCATAGCACATAGCGGATAAGGCCATATGCGCTGACCCACTCGTTAAAACACTACACCGCACCAATGCTCTCGAATGATCGCTTCAGTGCATTGCCATTCCTATGCTATACAACCCCCTACACTGTCCTCCCCTGAACTTTGTACTACACTGTGTAGAACCACCACCCAAGACAGTCCTTCCCAACGCTCCATTATCAATAACTGAATCATATCACCATCCAACGCGGCACTGTGATCATAGTGCTCCTATTTGCAAGTCTATCCAGTGTTTTCCCTCGCTGCAAGTTCCGATGTCTGCGTGTGCCTCCAGCACACTACACCTCCACTGAATGCGCAAATCTGCATCACACGATTCCTGGATGCAACACCAAAGCACGATGCTGCATCACGGCAATTCTCAATGCAGCACTACATTACAACACAGGTCAGAACTATACCATGTGTGTGAGATCGTTCAGTGCCAGAATACACTTCAGCTGCGTTGCCCTTCCTGAAAAGTACTTCACCAAACCATCTGGTGCAATAGTATTGTATTGTATTACTCTTTTTTGTCACAGCAGATTTCTCTGTGTGAAATTCGGGCTGCTCTTCTAGGGAGAATGCGTCGCTAGACTGAGATCGCCACCCATTTTTTGTGTATTTTCCTGCTTGCAGTTGTTGGGTTTTTTTCATTTGTTTTCCTATCAAAGTGGATTTTTCTGCAGAATTTTCCAGGGACAACCCTTTTGTTGCTGTGGGTTCTTTTACGTGCGCTTAAGTGCATGCTGCACACGGGACTTCGGTTTATCGTTACATCCGAATGAACACCACTCAAAGTCTTGTGGAGGGATGGATAATACTTGCGTCTGTACCGGGATTCGAACCAGTGCGCTCAGATTTTCTCGATTCCTAGGCGGACGCGTTACCTCCAGACCATCACTCCAATACAAAGCTGCACCATTCCTTGGTAACTCTTTGAGGTCCGGCTACAGATTTGCCATCTTGGCCTACAAGTCCAAAGGCCCCAGATCGCCTTCACAGACAGGCAGCTTCTGTAGACAACGGGCTATCTACGTTTCCAGTCCGTCGGGGGCGATCCGGGGCCATTGGTCTTGAACCCGAATAGCGCGATTGTCTTATCAGTGACGGTGCGATAAGAGGGAGGACAGTCACTTCAACACGGTTGACGGGCGCAATAGCCGAGTGGTTAAAGCGTTGGACTTTCAATCTGAGGGTCCCGGGTTCGAATCTCGGTGACGGCGCCTGGTGGGTAAAGGGTGGAGATTTTTCCGATCTCCCAGGTCAACATATGTGCAGACCTGCTAGTGCCTGAACCCCCTTCGTGTGTATACGCAAGCAAAAGATCAAATACGCACGTTAAAGATCCTGTAATCCATGTCAGCGTTCGGTGGGTTATGGAAGCAAGTACATACCCAGCATGCACACCCCCGAAAGCGGAGTATGCCTGCCTACATGGCGGGGTAAAAACGGTCATACACGTAAAAGCCCACTCATGTACATACGAGTGAACGTGGGAGTTGGAGCCCACGAACAAAGAAGAAGAAGAAGACTTCAACACGGCGGGACGGGTGGCTGGGTCATCAAACTTGAGAACTTCAGTGTCGAGCAACTGCTTCCTGGGTGAAACATGTACACTACGCTACATTTGCCAAGCAGATGCCTGACCAGCAACGAAACCCAATGCGCTCAGATAGAGAGAGAGAGAGAGAGAGAGAGAGAGAGAGAGAGAGAGAGAGAGAGGGAGAGAGAGAGAGAAAGAGAGGGAGAGAGAGAGAGGGAGAGAGAGAGAGAGAAAGAGAGGGAGGGAGAGAGAGAGGGAGAGAGAGAGAGAGGGAGGGAGAGAGAGAGAGGGAGAGAGAGAGAGAGGGAGAGAGAGAGACAGGGAGGGAGAGAGGGAGAGAGAAAGAGAGAGAGAGAGGGAGGGAGAGAGGGAGAGAGAAAGAGAGAGAGAGAAAGAGAGGGAGGGAGAGAGAGAGAGAGAGGGGGAGAGAGAGGGAGAGAGAGAGAGAGAGGAGAGAGAGAGAGAGAGAGAGAGAAAGAGAGAGAAAGAGAGGGAGGGAGGGAGAGAGGGAGAGAGAGAGAAAGAGAGGGAGGGGGAGAGAGTGAGAGAGAGTGAGAGAGGGACAGAGAGAGAGAGAGGGGGAGAGAGAGAGAAAGAGAGGGAGGGAGAGAGAGAGAGAGGGAGGGAGAGAGAGAGGGAGAGAGAGAGAGAAAGAGAGGGAGGGAGAGAGAGTGAGAGAGAGAGTGAGAGAGAGAGAGGGAGAGAGAGAGAGGGGAGAGAGAGAGAAAGAGAGGGAGGGAGAGAGAGAGAGAAAAAGAGAGGGAGAGAGAGAGAGAGAGAGTGAGAGAGTGAGAGAGAGAGAGGGAGAGAGAGAGAGGAGAGAGAGAGAGAGAGGGAAGAAGAGAGCAATCAAAACAGTCGAGAATCATTAAAAAAAAAAACATCAAAAAGAAAGTTTCAACAATAACAACAAACAAACAAACAAATAAACGACAAAGAACAACAACAAGAAGAAAAGAAAGCTTTCAATTAATCACCGGTGAAAGAAAGTCAATTCTTTTAATTGAAAAAAAAAATCGTTTCCTCTTTTTTTTCTTCTAAATAAATGGTTTAACCCATCACGGAAACAGATCGCTTATTATCTGATGAAAATCAATGATAGGTACCTCAGGCATTATCGGAAAACCCAACTAAGGTACACACACACACACACACACACACACACACACACACATGACCTAAAGATTGAGAAAGGTACACACACACACACACACACACACACACACACACACACACACACACACACCTAAAGATTGAGAAAGGTAGATATTTAAATATTCCACAAGAAGACAGATTGTGCAACAAGTGTAACATCCTGGAAGACGAAATCCATCTTCTTGATCATTGTATTAAATATAAAACCTTAAGGCAACAATTTTTAAAGGATATTCAAAATTCGAATAACACAGGACATATTCCCAGTCAGGTGATGCTAACAGATGATGAATATATACAAACAAGATTAGGAAAATTTGTGTATGAATGCTGCTGCTATTTACCGCATTAACTGATTGATAAATTGTGTTTTTCATTCGTTCATTCATTTACCATTGCAATTGTGTCTTATAAACCTTACGGTTTCATGACAATAAAATCTATTCTATTCTATTCACACACACACACACACACACACACACACACACACACACACACACACACACACACACACACACACACACAGAGAGAGAGAGAGAGAGAGAGAGAGAGAGAGAGAGCAATTAAATCGAAACTATTGTTGGCCTCAATTAAACTATATACGGATCAACAATACAGGGGATGAACCTGAAAGAAATAGGGTTTGGAGCATATTGAACTGATATTGATCCTGAGAGTTTGCAAGTTTAAAATCACAGCACAATGCTTTGGTGTTTATAATTATGGGCCAGCGTTATTTTGGTTGGTTGCGTCCGCATGCGTATGGCTGTGTGTGTGTGTGTGTGTGTGTGTGTGTGAGAGAGAGAGAGAGAGAGAGAGAGAGAGAGAGAGAGAGAGAGAGAGGGGCGTGATCCCAGTGTAGAAAAATGAAGGGTGAATTGGTCTTTTAATCATTGTTTTAATAGCCTGGTTAACAGTTTGGGCTATCTTAACTGGTTTTGATTAGTCAAGAACTGACGAGTAATCAGCCCTCGATTGAGCGAAAAGCAACATTATTATTATTATTATTATTATTATTATAGTAGTAGTAGTAGTAGTAGTAGTAGTCGTAGTAGTAGATGATGATTATCATTATCGTTATTGCTATTGTTGTTGTTGTTGCTATTATCTTCATCTTCTTCATCTTCATCATCAATACTGTTATTGTCATTATTGTCATAATTACTATCATCAATATCAATGGTAGTCCCCCGTGTGGATGCCGGGGGTCTTTCAGTATAAATCCTTCTGGAAATTCTGTGCTAGAGATTTCCTCTCTTCTGTCCCTCTCTTTGTTTCTGCCTTTTTTCTATCTTCACTGTTGTCTCCTTTTTCCGCCTTCCCAATCCATTCCCCTTTCTTCTTTTTTTTCCAGCAAGCCTTGACACTCTTTTTTCTCTTTTCCGTAGTCTATGATGTACTATCTGTGCTGTGTTTTGCTATGGCGATTAGGCAGTGAGATGTAAACACTGGGATGGGCACTAGCTGCCCATTTTGAAGTGTTATTTGCCGATATGACCTTTTCTGTGTATTTTTTGTTTGGTTTTGAAGTATTCTTTTTTTTTCTTCCTTTGTTATGATTTTTTTCTTCTTTTCTTTTTTTGTAATCTGGGGATGATAAATTAAGCGGAATGGCAGGTGTCGTAAGCATGAGGAGCTGAATGGTTGGGATACTGTGTCATAAACTGTGTTTTGTGGGTTTGTCTTGTTTTTTTTAAATTTATTTGTTTGTTTGTTTGTTTTTGTTTTTTTGTTTTTTTGTTGTTCTTGTTGTTGTTGTAGATGTGACAGTTTTGTGTTGACGCGGTTGAGCATTTGTATGGTTTTTACAGTCCTGATATGGCCCTATGCGATCGGCTGGACTATAAGAGTACTATTTGTAGCAGCAGCAGCAGCAGTAGTTGTGATAAGAAACTCTAGGGAAAGCTGGACAGTACAAGGTCTTCAGAGAAGAAGCCCCGCCTCAGTCAAGTGTTTCAGCCCTGAACTCCTTACACTCTTAGGGGGCCGGGCCGCACCCAGGTCATGACTCCTGGATGGCCTTGTATTGCCGCCTTTTTGTTTTTTGTGTGGAACCTTTATAGAAACTTTCCTTTTCCTTTCCGTGTAGTGGGGTCTGTGACGGGGTTCACTACGGGGGATGAGACGGCCCTCAGAACAGCGCTGTTCACCACTGCCCAGTATGACGTGTCTGTGAGGCCCACTCAAACCACTGTGGTCACCCTGTCCATCGTGCCCACGTCCCTCAACTCCATCGTGAGTATGAGAATGAGTTTGTTGAAACTTTGTCTGACTTTATGAAAACATATTATGCACAAGTTTAAAAATAAATATCACCGTTCTACTCGACTAGATATCACGTTTTTTTTTTGTCAGTGCAGTTCGTGTTATTTGAAATTAGATGCTTTTGTGTTCAGGTGATACTCTAAATGCTGCATTATTCAAATTACGTAATTGCAAGTTCGTCATATACTGTTTAACCTTGCAACAGACATTGTCGCTTTGTACTGTTAACCTTTTGTCAATTCTTTTTTCATGTGCCACCCCCTCCCCCCATGCCCCACCCTCCCCATGCCCTCCCTCCCCCCATGCCCACCTCCCCCCATGCCCTCCCTCCCCCCATGCCCCCCCCTCCCCCCATGCCCCTCCCCCCATGCTCCCCCCTCCCCCATGCCCCCAACCCATCGCCCCATCCGTCCCCGGGGACTTTTTGGAATAAATCTTGACTAGCATCCAGACCACCACTTGAAGTCTAGTGGAGGGGTGGGGCGGGATCAGCAAATCCCGGTTCCTGTGTGGGACTCGAACCTGTGGGCGTGTTACCACGGGGCCAGCGTTCCACCATTCTGGCGGCAATGCAGCTCTGTTGGAGCAGGACATTCCGTTAGACGAAAGAAATTCATAACACACAAGTCATGGTCACATTTTATGGAGGCATTGATTTGAACAGTGTCAAACTCCAGATATGTCATAAAACAAGTACACGCATTCTGTTGGCAGGACAAGACATATCTAATAAGGTCATGTACTAATATTTTACATACTTGTGAATAGTGCCACGGGTATCTTCAGTTACAAGTCAATACCTTTAGATGCTTCTTCATAAATTTCTCAACAAAGCATAATAATAGGACTGTGCTACATAAGTGTTCTTTTAATTGATTAAACAACTGCATTTAATTTTGCAACATGTTGTGAAGGTAACGGCAGTGCTATGCTGCTGCTGCCGTTGATGGTAGTTGTGATGATGTTGATTAAAAGTGAAATGTGAAATGGTGAATGCGGTGATGAAGAAGATGACGATGATGCTAATGGTGATGATGATGATGATGATGGTGATGGTGACAGTGACGATGGTGATTTTGATGTTGATGAGGATGGCGATGATGGCGGTGGTGGTGGTGGTGAGGTTGATGATGATGACGATGAAGATGCAGATGGTGATGTTGATTTTGATGATGAAGGTGACAGTGACGATAATAATGATGACAGTGACGATGATAATGATGACAGTGACGATGGTGATGTTGATGGTGATGAGGATGGTGATGTTGATGGTGATGGTACTGCTGATATCGGATGGTTGTGATGATGATGATTTCAGGATATCAGGGCACAGACGATGTCTCTCTCCGGATGGTGGGTTCTGGTGAGTGAATGCCTTAAGGACACACAGGCCTAATTGATTCTGTCTCTGTTGCTCTCTCTCTCTCTGTGACTGTCTGTCTGTCTGTCTGTCTGTCTCTCTCTTCAGTCATTATATCTTGTGACACGTGTAGTATATTGCCATAGTATTAGTATGACTATGATTTGTCAATTACAGAGGAATTTCTCTTCTCTCTATCGCTGGAAAGATACTTGCCCGCATCGACCTCAACAGGCTCATCACCAACATCTCTGAGGGCAACCTTCCCGAAGCCCACTGTGGTTTCCATCCTGGCCGCAGTACCATAGACATGGTGTTTGCTGTGCGACAAGTCCAGGATGAATGCATCGAACAGCAGATAGACTTGTGCGCAGTGTTCATAGACCTGACCAAAGCTTTTGACACTGTAAACAGAGAAGCTTTGCGGACCATCCTGATGAAGCTGGGCTGCCCGCGCAAGTTTACCATCTTGATACGGCTCTTCCATGCCAACATGACTGGACAAGTTCTCTCCAATGGTGACTACACAAACTCCTTCAACATCTCAAACGGAGTGAAACAGGGCGGTGTCCTCGCCTCCGTGATGTTCAACTTGTTCTTCACGCAGGTTCTACTCCATGCTGTGAAAAATCTGGACTTGGGCGTATACATCAAATACCGCCTGGATGGATCCGTGTTCGACCGTCGTCGTCTCGCCACTCGAACCAAGACCTTGGAGAAACTCATCCTTGAAGCCCTCTTTGTGGATGACTGTGCCCTCATGGCACACAAGTAAAACCACCTGCAGGTCATTGTCGGTCACTTTGCAGAAGCATCCAAACTGTTCGGACTGGTCCAAGCCGCCTCAAACACAACCAAGCGCCAGTCAGCCATTACCATTGATGGAGTCCAACCTGTGTTTGTTTTTCTGTGCCATTTGTGTTTGTCTCCGTGTTGACTGATGGAAAGCTGTGACCAGCGCTGAGTTGATGTATTTTTTGGTGTGTGTGTGTGTGTGTGTGTGTGTGTGTGTGTGTGTGTGTGTGTGTGTGTGTGTGTGTGTGTGATCTTCAGTTTAACTTCTATTCACTAGACGTTTTATCAAACGGACTCTGTGTGTGTGTGTGTGTGTGTGTGTGTGTGTGTGTGTGTGTGTGTGTGTGTGTGTGTGTGTGTGATCTTCAGTTTAACTTCTATTCTCTAGACGTTTTATCAAACGGACTGTGTGTGTGTGTGTGTGTGTGTGTGTGTGTGTGTGTGTGTGTGTGTGTGTGTGTGTGTGTGCGTGTGTTGTCGTTGTTGTTGCTGTTTTTGTTGTCGTGAAGAAGAGAAAGATATTATACTCTGTGTGTGTGTGTGTGTGTGTGTGTGTGTGTGTGTGTGTGTGTGTGTGTGTGTGTGTGTGTGTGTGTGTGTGGGTGTGTGTTGTTGTTGTTGTTGTTTCTGTCGTCGTAAACAAGCCAAAGACACTATACTCTGTGTGTGTGTGTGTGTGTTGTGTGTGTGTGTGTGTGTGTGTGTGTGTGTGTGTGTGTGTGTGTGTGTGTGTGTGTTGTCGTTGTTTTTGTCGTCGTAAGGAAGCGAAAGATACTCTACTTGCCCGATACCTTATTGCTGGTTCAGATGGTTGAACGCCTGTCGATCTCGCAGTAAAAAATGTGACGAGTTGGAATCACAGACACCCAACAAATGTAAACATTTTCGATGCCCATCTATCGTTGTGCTGGTGTCAGTGGAGTGTTCAATAGGTCCCATATGTCGTTGTGCTGGTGTCAGTGGA
>NC_134876.1:14168768-14171268 GCF_041734735.1 Babylonia areolata | reverse complement strand
TGTGCCTGGTGTGTGGTGTGGTGTGGTGTGGTGTTGTGCCTGGTGTGTGGTGTAGTGTGGTGTGGTGTGGTGTGTTGTTGTGCCTGGTGTGTGGTGTGGTGTGGTGCGGTGTGTTGTGTGGTGTGGTGTGTTGTGCCTGGTGTGTGGAGTGGTGTGGTGTGTGTTGTGCCTGGTGTGTGGTGTGGTGTGGTGTGTTATGCCTGGTGTGTGGTGTGGTGTGGTGGTGTGTTGTGCCTGGTGTGTGTAGACAGATGGGGTATCGGTAGTGGAAAATAAAGGGAGAAGACTGGCCATCACGATTGAAGTTACACAGACTGAACTGACAGAAATGTTTGCTAAGGGAAGTAACTGGTTAGTTCCAGTCTTGCTGTCACGTTTCGATTCAAATAAAAATTATTTCGTCGAAAAACACAACAACAAAAAGAAAACAAACCAAACAAAAGAAGAAAAAAAAAAAAAAAAGAAAAGAAAGAAAACAAGCAGCCCCTACAGTTCAGTCATGTCGCTCTGTATCTCCCTGGCTGTACAACAGCTGGGTCAAGAGGGAAGTGGGGGGGCTGGCGTGGGGGAGCGGGGGGGGGGGGGGGGGGGGGGGGGGGGGGGGGGGGGGTGTAGCATTTTGCATGTGCAATCCATGGCTTCCACTCATCTTTTTTTTTTTCGCCAAGAATTCAGCTACTCCATTCATCACTGACGTCCTCATTGTTCGCGATGGACATCCGTCATGTACCATTTTGCAGGTGCAGCCATTTGGTTACACTGTGTACCCTTGACGTTTGGTTACACTGTGTACCCTTGACGTTTGGTTACACTATGTACCCTTGACGTTTGGTTGCACTATGTACCGTTGACGTTTGGTTACACAGTGTACCCTTGACGTTTGGTTGCACTGTGTACCCTTGACGTTTGGTTACACTGTGTACCCTTGACGTTTGGTTGCACTGTGTACCCTTGACGTTTGGTTACACTATGTACCGTTGCTGTTTGGTTACACTGTGTACCCTTGACGTTTGGTTACACTGTGTACCCTTGACGTTTGGTTACACCATGTACCCTTGACGTTTGGTTACACTGTGTACCCTTGACGTTTGGTTGCACTGTGTACCCTTGACGTTTGGTTGCACTGTGTACCCTTGACGTTTGGTTGCACTGTGTACCCTTGACGTTTGGTTACACTGTGTACCCTTGACGTTTGGTTACACAGTGTACCCTTGACGTTTGGTTGCACTATGTACCCTTGACGTTTGGTTGCACTATGTACCGTTGCTGTTTGGTTACACTGTGTACCCTTGACGTTTGGTTACACAGTGTACCCTTGACGTTTGGTTACACCATGTACCCTTGACGTTTGGTTACACTATGTACCATTGACGTTTGGTTACACCATGTACCCTTGACGTTTGGTTACACCATGTACCCTTGACGTTTGGTTACACTATGTACCATTGACGTTTGGTTACACCATGTACCCTTGACGTTTGGTTACACTGTGTACCCTTGACGTTTGGTTACATTGTGTACCCTTGACGTTTGGTTGCACTATGCACCGTTGCTGTTTGGTTACACTATGTACCCTTGACGTTTGGTTGCACAGTGTACCCTTGACGTTTGGTTGCACTGTGTACCCTTGACGTTTGGTTGCACTGTGTACCCTTGACGTTTGGTTACACAGTGTACCCTTGACGTTTGGTTGCACTATGTACCCTTGACGTTTGGTTGCACTATGTACCGTTGCTGTTTGGTTACACTGTGTACCCTTGACGTTTGGTTACACAGTGTACCCTTGACGTTTGGTTACACCATGTACCCTTGACGTTTGGTTACACTATGTACCATTGACGTTTGGTTACACCATGTACCCTTGACGTTTGGTTACACCATGTACCCTTGACGTTTGGTTACACTATGTACCATTGACGTTTGGTTACACCATGTACCCTTGACGTTTGGTTACACTGTGTACCCTTGACGTTTGGTTACATTGTGTACCCTTGACGTTTGGTTGCACTATGCACCGTTGCTGTTTGGTTACACTATGTACCCTTGACGTTTGGTTACACTGTGTACCCTTGACGTTTGGTTACATTGTGTACCCTTGACGTTTGGTTGCACTGTGTACCCTTGACGTTTGGTTACACTGTGTACCGTGACTGTTTGGTTACACTATGTACCGTTGCTGTTTGGTTACACTGTGTACCCTTGACGTTTGGTTACACTGTGTACCGTTGACGTTTGGTTACACTATGTACCATTGACGTTTGGTTACACTGTGTACCGTTACTGTTTGGTTACACTATGTACCATTGACGTTTGGTTACACTATGTACCATTGACGTTTGGTTACACTATGTACCGTTACTGTTTGGTTACACTGTGTACCCTTGACGTTTGGTTACACTGTGTACCCTTGACGTTTGGTTACACTATGTACCCTTGACGTTTGGTTACACTGTGTACCCTTGACGTTTGGTTACACTATGTACCCTTGACGTTTGGTTAC
>NC_134876.1:14161268-14163768 GCF_041734735.1 Babylonia areolata | reverse complement strand
CTGGCCCTACCATTCATGTGTCTGGTAGTAGTAGCATCACCAGCAGCAGTAGCAGCAGCAGCAGCAACAACAACAACAACAACAACAGCAGCAGCAGCAGCAGTAGTAGTAACAGAAGTAGCAGCAGCACTAGAGGCAGCAGCAACAACAACAGTGTCATTAAATTCATTATTTTCTCTTTCTTTGTCTCCCACCCCTTCCCCCGACCACCCACCCACCAGAGGTGTACGTGGCACTGGTGCTGTTCCTGTGTACCCTGTCCGTGGTGCTCAGCATCTTCAGCCTCAACCTGTACTTCCGGGATGACGCCGCGGAGCCGGTACCCCCACGGGTCAAGGCCTTCGTCAGACTCCTCATGCGTCTCATGTGTCGACCCAAGGCCAACCGGACCCAGCACAGCCTGTTTGTCGCGGCCCCCTCACGCAGCAACCTCAGTCCGGGCTCTCTGAAGCCCCCTGCGGGAGAGAAGCAGGACGAGGTGTCGCCCGTGGAGAGAGAAGGTCCTGCTGCTTTTGCTGTGTCTGAGGAGGCGGAAGTGACGTGGAAGAGGGTGTCAATGGTCATGGACGCTTTCTGTTTGCGGGCGTACATTGTGGTTTTGGTCTTACTGAGTATTATCGTTTTCAGTATTATTGCTTCGTAGAAGTTTTTTTGGGGGGGGGTTGGTTGGTTTGTTCGGTGAGCGCATCACTGACGTAAACACACACACACACACACACACACACACACACACACACACACACACACATGTACACACACACACATGTAGACACACACACACACACACACACACACACACACACACACACACACACAGACACTCACACACACACACGCACGCACGCACATGTATACGCACGCAGAAGGTCAAATACGTACGTTAAAGATCATGTAATCCATGTCAGCGTTCGGTAGGTTATGGAAACAAGAATATACCCAGCATGTACACCCCCGAAAACGGAGTATGGATGCCTACATGGCGGGGTAAATAAATAAAAACAGTCATACACGTAAAATCTGATTGAATGACACAGGAAACGAATGATGAGCGCCCAGTGGCAGCCGTCAGTCGGCTCTACCCAGGTAGGCAGCCTGTGGTGCAAATGTCCCCGTGTATGTAAAGCGCTTAGAGCTTGGTCTCTGACCGAGGATAGGCGCTATATAAGTATCCACATCAATCAATCCACACACACACACACACACACACACACACACACATTCACACGCGCACACACACACACACACACACACACACACACACACACATTCACACGCACATGTACACACACACACACACACACACACACACACACATTCACACGCACATGTACACACACACACACACACACACACACACACACACACACATTCACACGCACATGTACACACACACACACACACACATTCACACGCACATGTACACACACACACACACACACATTCACACACACACACACACATTCACACGCACATGTACACACACACACACACACACACACATTCACACACACACACACACACACACACACACACATTCACACGCACATGTACACACACACACACACACACACACACACACACATTCACACACACACACACACACATTCACACACACACATTCACACGCACATGTACACACACACACACACATTCACACACACACACACACATTCACACACACACGTACACACACACACACACACACACACACACATTCACACACACACACACACACACACACACATTCACACACACACGTACACACACACACACACACACACACACACACACACACACACACACACACACGCATTGCCCTTCTCCGAGACCTTTATTCTGTCTGTGGTCATTTCTTTCTTCCCCCGTCCTACTCGCCACCTCCTTCACCCCTCTTCCATCTTGCCAATGGCTTTTGTGTCCGTGCTTTTCATTGGCTAATTTCATTAGAAAGGTTTGTGTGTTATGTTGTGTTATTTCATGCTATGCTATGTTATGTATGTATGTATGCTATGTTATGTCAAGCTATGTATGTATGTATGTATGTATGTGTTATGCATTGTTTTGGTATGTATGTATGTATGTATGCGCATGAAATATCAAATTTAGAGAACAAATACCCTTAATATGTATCATGCGAAAATATGCGTGTTTGCGTCTTAAGCAGATTTGTTGTGTGTGTGTGTGTGTGTGTGTGTGTGTGAGTGTGTGTGTGTGTGTGTGTGTGTGTGTGTGTGTGTGTGTGTGTGAGTGTTGTGAGAGAGAGAGAGAGACAGACAGACAGACAGACAGACAGACTGGGACTGCATGACTTCAGCCAAACGTACTCAGAAACTTATTCTTCTGCAATAGTGGGCGTAATAATGATACGTTGTTTTTGTTGTTTTTTTTTTTTTTTTAGTAGATTTATGTCGGTGTGTGTGTACGTGTTGGCGATGTTTCTAGGCACGCGCGCGTGTGTGTGTAATACGATAGGTGCGCTTTCAAGGTGTATACCTATATG
>NC_134876.1:14128768-14158768 GCF_041734735.1 Babylonia areolata | reverse complement strand
GGAATATGGCTGCCTACATGGCGGGGTAAAACGGTCATACACGTAAAAACCCACTCGTGTACATACGAGAGAACGTGGGAGTTGCAGCCCATAGAAGAAGAAGAAAAAGAAGACTCAGTGCTGTGGTGACGGTCCCTCAATGACAAACATCTTTCGTCATCAGCAGTGAAGGGGTCAAGTCACTTTATCAGTTTAACAACAGTCGGAATAGAATAATGATGAGCTTTATGACGATAACGGCAATGATGATGATGAAAATGATGATGATGATGGTGGTGGTGGTGGTGGTGGTGATGATGATGATGATGTTGTAGTTGTTCGGGGTGGGTTCTATCTTCGATACAGCGTTTTCCTCAAGAGGGTAAGGAAGAACAAGAGGGGGAGGAAAATGGAATAAACACCTCACACAAGGTCGTTTTGCAAAGATTCTCTATTCTGATCTCGTAATTGCGTCAACGCGCAACAATGCGCGACAATGCGCGACAATGCGCTACAATGCGCGACAATGCGCTACAATGCGCGAGCCTCTGCACAAAAAGTATATAAACTCCATTTAATAAAACATACAAAAAGTATTTATAAAACAATATAATGAATACAGTATAAACTATATTTGTAATGTACAGCATGAAAGTATTTTGACAACACAAATATAACATTTTATCATTTGGATGAATCGATCCATAGAAATTACAAAGACAATTCAGTAGAAATGAACCAAACAATCCCAGAAACGGATCACCTTTCATTCGTTTACTAAAATAGTGAAATTAAGTAATCCAATTCATAACCAGAATAAATACAAAATGCTTTGACAAATAATGAAGAACCAAATACCTATAAATAATAAGAATAATAGGACCTAACGTTAATACCATAGGTATCCTCACCTCATCAGCGTGACAACAGGCCAAACATCGAAACACTAGGACCCGTCCGGTCCAGGCGATTCTCGCTTTCTGGCTTACAGTTGCTGTGACGGGATCAGCTAAGCTATCAAGAACTCTACTCACTGACACTGAGGAGCGATGATCACAATGAAATCATATTCATAAGAAACACGCAGTTGCTTCCCCTAGCATCACAAGCACCACCACGCAATTGCTTCCCCTAGCATCACAAGCAACAACACGCACGCGCAATCTCAACCACATATTCAAAGTGCCACAAAAATAAATGCTATTACAATGATGATAATGGTGGTGGTGATGGTGGTGGTGATAGTAGTGATGATGATGGTAGTGGTGGTGGTGATGATGATGATGGTAGTGGTGGTAGTAATGGTGGTGGTGGTGATGGTGGTGATGATGATGATGATGATGGTAGTAATGGTGGTGGTGGTGATGGTGGTGATGATGATGATGATGATGGTAGTAATGGTGGTGGTGGTGATGGTGGTGATGATGATGATGATGATGGTAGTAATGGTGGTGGTGGTGATGGTGGTGATGATGATGATGATGATGATGGTAGGAATGGTGGTGATGGTGGTGATGATGATGATGATGATGATGGTAGGAATGGTGGTGGTGGTGATGTTGATGATGATGATGATGATGATGATGGTAGTGGTGGTAGTGACGGTGGTGATGGTAGTAATGGTGGTTGTGGTGATGGTGGTGATGATGATGATGATACAGCAGGACCCCACGGCCCCACCTCCCACTTCGGATATGGACACACAAAAGGCTACTCCGTGAATGACTTACAATACATACCTTTCAAACCAGTTGTACCGTCAGAAGTGAACGATCGGGAGGGTGTGCAGCTCGCTTTCTTGGTTACAGTTTTCGTCGCTCGCAGAGCGAGAATTAGGTCGTGTGACGACATGCGCAGCCTTCCACCGTTACTGTCTTCTCTGAGTGTAGACTGCTTTTGTTCGGACATATTTTCGGCAGAGTTTATTAATGGAGCAGTCAGAATACTTAATGGCAGATATATGACAAGAAACACGCTCAAAGTAAACATAGAAGACTAAAGCAAATAATGGGTGTAATTATAAAACTGTACATATCTTATAAACTTGCAAAAAATGTCAACGAAAATATTAAAAATTCTTTCCTCGGAACAGCGATTTCAACGACGAAATTTTTAGCCTTTCGGAGACCTGGGGGAAAAAGGAAATGGAGACGCGCATGCGTACGCGGTTTTCGCTAAAAGTAGCCAGGGAACCTCGACGAATACGAAAATCCGACGGAAGCGGGCATGCGCAGCGTCCATAATTATCTCACGGCTTCATCCACGTTCTGTACATGCAGATCCACACGGGATTTCCATGGCTGCAGTTTCTGTGCTGCGTGCGTTTTTGTAATCATTAGCATTGTTAGCGTCTGTTGCTGCGAACCTGATTGAGGCAAACGAGGACAGGTCCTCTGACGATAACTATGAGGGTTTTTTTTTTCCCCCTTTGACTAGCGGTCTGTTTGGTATTTGTGTGATTAGTCACGGGAATCAAAACGATCCCAGTTTTCATTCAGACCCCGTATGCAGTGGCCTGAGACCGTCTGTATCCACGCAGCAGTGACTTAATCAACGAGCCAGGGTTTGAAGTCGTTCTAGTAGTGTGTATAACAGCTACTGCTGCACGTTCGTTCACACCAGAATTATTGCACATACAGTCCCGTACGATATTGACAGGTTACTCGCATTCGCTTCATTATGACACTCTGTCGATGGAGCCAACGGCGAGGACACCAAAACGCCATTTACTTCTCATTTCCAACATGACAGCAGGTGAAAGGAAAGTATTGAACACCTCGTTAGTGTCGCATTTCGTGGTACTGACTCAGGTTCATGTGTTCTGGGGAACATAATCCGAAAACAAACTGATTGCGTGTGTTTAGGAGGAGCCTTGCACCGTCCAATTAGTGCTTGGAGGAGAAGGAGGAGAGTAGAGGGGAGGAGGAGAGTAGAGGGGAGGAGAGTAGAGGGGGAGGAGGAGGAGGAGAGTAGAGGGGAGGAGTAGAGAAGAGGTGGAGGATGAGAGGAGAGTAGAGGGGAGGAGGAGGAGAGGAGAGGGGAGGAGGAGGAGGGTAGAGGGGGAGGAGGAGGAGGAGAGTAGAGGGGAGGAGGAGGAAGAGAGTAGAGGGGAGGAGGAGGAGAGTAGAGGGGAGGAGGAGGAGGGTAGAGGGGGAGGAGGAGAGTAGAGGGGAGGAGGAGGAGGAGGAGAGTAGAGGGGGAGGTGGAGGAGGAGAGTAGAGGGGGAGGAGAAGGAGGAGAGTAGAGGGGGAGGAGAAGGAGCAGAGTAGAGGGGAGGAGGAGGAGGAGAGTAGAGGGGAGGAGGAGGAGAGTAGAGGGGGAGGTGGAGGAGGAGAGTAGAGGGGAAAGGGGGAGGTGGAGGAGGAGAGTAGAGGGGAGGAGGAGGAGGAGAGTAGAGGGGGAGGAGGAGGAGAGTAGAGGTGGAGGAGCAGAATAGAGGGGAGGAGGAGAGTAGAGGGGAGAGGAGGAGGAGAGTAGAGGTGGAGGAGGAGAGTAGAGGTGGAGGAGGAGGAGGAGAGTAGAGGGGGAGGGGGAGGAGAGGGGAGGGGGAGGAAGAGAGTAGAGGGGAGGAGGAGAGTAGAGGGGAGGAGAGTAGAGGGGGAGGAGGAGAGTAGAGGGGAGGAGGAGGAGGAGAGTAGAGGGGGAGGAGGAGGAGAGCAGAAGGGGAGGGGGAGGGGGAGGAGAGTATAGAAGGAGGAGGAGAGGAGGAGGAGGAGAAGGAGGAGAAGGAGAGAGGAGGAGGAGAGGAGAAGGAGGAGAGGAGAAGGAGAAGGAGGAGAGGAGAGAGAGGAGAGGGAGGAGAGAAGAGAGGGAGGAGAGAGGAGAAGGAGGAGAGAAGAGGAGAAGAAGAGGAGAGGGAGTGGGAGGAGGAGGTCAATAGAAGAGGGGGAGTTTTTTTTTTAAATCAAATAACTTGGAGCTATCTGTACCTGATCTAATTCTCAACTCCCACCCAGTGTAGTTATCACGTGTGCTAGCTCTTACTACACACTTTAGTTGTTGAAAGTTCTCGATGTAGAACTCCAGCTTCTCTGTATGTTTACCAAGTTGATGCGTGAATGGGGACACCTGGTGCAAGTTTAAACGCTTTACAATCTATACTTTGCAGCTTTTTAGTAAACATATCGTGGCATGTAAGTAAACAGTTTGACCATAATTATGTACGTTTTTATCTAAGTGCTGTAGACAGGTGAATTAAAGTTTGTACATCCATCCCCCAGAGCTGTTTACTAATTATCTTTAATAAATTGAACAATTTTCTTGCTTTGGTTGGTATGTAGTCAAAATAAACATTTCAAGTCACATTGCTTGTGTCCTAAAGGTTCTCCAAGTGAGTTCTCAGAATTTGAAATTTGGTAACTAAGTTCGGTTGCTTCCGGAGTTAAATAACATCATGTTGGCTCTATCAGTGGATAATGATAATCCATTCTGAAACATGTATCGCCCAATGTTAAGATCGGCCTGATATTATCTTATAATGTAATCGTATGATTTTTTGGGGGCGTTGACTTCTTTAAGGTTAAGTTCATCCACATGCAGATATTATCAGCATACTGAAACGAGGCTACATTTTTGATATTCCTTTGGAAAAGATCCCGTATTAGGATATTAAAGAGGTAGGACATGGGTAATATGATTGATTCTTGTGGGATTTCCATGTCTAAAGTTCTAGACCGTGTGTGTTGGTGTGTGTGTGTGTGTGTGTGTGTGTGTGTGTGTATGTGTGTGTGTGTATGTGTGTGTGCGCGCGTGTGTGTGCGTGTGTGTGTGTGTGTGCGTTTGTGTGTGTTGTGTGTTTGTGTGTGTGTGTGTGTGTGTTGTGTGTGTGTGTGTGTGTGTGTGTGTGCGTGTGCGCGCACGTGCCCAGTGTCATATCATTCTCCCATCCTATCCTCACTCTCTTTCTGTCCACATAGTTTTTCTCCACGTTTATGTCTGTTTGTGTCTGTGTACCCTTTGTCAATCTGTCTGTGTGTCAGCCGGCTTCTCTGTGTCTGTCTCGTATTAATTAGTTTGGGATTTTGCTTTCATCAGTATCAGAAGGGCTGATTACAAACAATGATGAGTCAAAATATAGGGAAGAAGTACTGGAACTTGTCAGCTGGTGTGATCAAAACAACTTAGAACTCAACGTATCAAAAACCAAAGAATTAATTTTAGATTTCAGGAAGACCAGATCTGACCCCTTACCACTTGTCATTAAAGACAAGCAAGTAGAGATCATCAGCGACTTTAAATTTCTCGGACAGATCATTTCCAACGATTTGAAATGGGAGAAAAAGACGGAAAAAATTGTTAAGAAAGCACAACACCGCCTGTACTTTCTTCGGCGTCTCAAAAAGTTCGGAATTAAAAAAGAAATCTTGGTTGATTACTACCGAGCAATCATTGAAAGTGTGCTAACCTTCGCTGTTACTGTTTGGTACGGAAACATTTCCAAGGCAGAAGTTGCATCCTTTAACAGAATCGTAAAAACTGCCACCAAGATTACCGGGGCTGATCTACCTTCTCTAGAAGACATATATTATAAACGGCTACTCAAAAAAGCAAAATCACTCAGCCAGGACGAATCACATCCAGCTTTTGGGATTTTCGACATGCTCCACTCTGGTCGACGTTTCAGAAGTATAAGGACGAAAACCAAACGCTTCGCCAATAGCATTTCCCCCAAATCAGTCAATGCCCTGTCTCTCGAACAAATCCAGTATGATAAATAGAATTGTGCAATCAACAACCATCTACCTGAAGATCTAGTCATCAGCCCAATCCACATGTAATATGCAACTTCTGTTCGAACGTGTGTGTGTGTGTGTGCAGTGCGTGCATGTGTGAGTATGCACAAGTTTTTATATTGATATGCACTTGTATGTATCCTAATTTCTAGTGTATCTGTGTTTGTGTATGATTTTCGATGTAGGCCAATGTTCGTATCTTGTTATGTACTATCCCCCCCATTCCTTGTGACCCCGGTACACTTGGTAATAAAGACATATTGTATTCTATTCTATCATTACTATTGTTACATGTTGGTATTTGTAGTATGTACCTCCATGTCATTCGGGCTGTAAAGCTGTTGACATTAAAGTGTACTGTATTCAGTGCTCTCTCTCTCTCTCATTACATTATTCTGCGAAAATCACCCCTGCCCCCCCCCCCCCCCCCGCCCCCCGCCTCTCCCTCTCTGAATGTGTGTGCGTTTGCGTGCCAGCGCGAGCACGTGTAAACAGGTCTGAACCTGATCGCTTTAAATCGGCGATCACGCTTTGTGTGCACGAAACACCCACTCCGTTAACTGATGTCACCCCACAAAGCCAAAGAGCTGTGCATGGCGCAATGAATTATGTATTCTGACCAATCGACTGCCATCTTTTTTACCCGCAGTTCTGAATCGGTCAAACGTAGCGCCAAAGCGGTGTCCCCTGGTCCTGAAACAGGCGAACGGTTAAAATTTTAAAAAAAACAAGAGAAGCAAGGCCTTCAAGACTCACTTGTGATACACTTTAAAAAAAAAATCTAATCGTTAAAATGTGTTCTGCATTTGTTATAATAAAGCTTCGCGTTTAAAAAAAAAAAAAAAAAAAAAAAAAAAAAAGTCCTAACCAGATTCGAACCCCGCGTGTTCAGGTGAGAAGAAACTGCCTTATCCATTAACTGACGTTCTAAAATGTAACATTTGAACATGCTTTTTTAAAGGGCGATAACTCAGTCCGCAGTGAGAACGCTGTTTAAATCATATTATTCTGGTTATCTTGGGCATTCAAAAAATCTTTAAGGGCAATAAAAAAAAAATTCTTTTTACTGGCTATCCCGCAATCACACTGCAACATTTAACCGTTTTCACTAGATCTAGATAGATGTACAAGTTTAGTTACACCTGCCGGGAATGTAGTACGACATGGTCGATTCAATTTCTCTTTTATGTTAAGTCTAGTTTTATAGTTTTAAAGTTGATATGAAAATTTAGTATTTTGTTAAACTAATAACATGTAGAGTCAAGTACAAGTACTTCTAAACGTCGTAAGAAGTGAAAAGGACTTCATTTTGAGAAAAGTCAAGACTGGAAATGTTTTCGTTTCATCGTGATCAGTTCAAGGGTATTAACTCGCATGGTTTACAATTTTTAACTGTGAATTCTGACTGATTCTGTGGATATTTTTATGGCAGTTTGGGGCATAATCCAGTAAGTGATGAGGCGTTCACAAATCTTTCTCTGAATAAATATTTAATGGTCTCCTTCTCCAACTTTCCATCACATGTTATCGTGTATTGTCTATTGAATATAGGATTGAACGGGCAGGTCAACAACTTGAAACAAAATGGCGTCGTTCGCGTTCCCGAAGAATATGAGCACGCGCTTTGAATGTGTATAAATATGTGTACACAATTGATTTTTGCCCATGACCTTCAGGGCTCAGCCAACAGATCTGTAAAGTCCACTCGTCATATTGATTTTAGTATTTTCCGAAAAAGACCATTTGGGCGAATGAACATAGTGAAAGCCCTGTACACTGAGTAAAACACACAAGCTTTTTTATGTATTGAGTATAATTTCAAAATGTAATGTTTAAGATGAGAAAGATCAGTTCAAAGCAAATTAAGTCCCCTAGCATTAATTACAGAGTAATTTTCCTTTTTTACTATCTGCACCAAAACGTTTGCAAAATAAATAAAACTTCCAAGCTTAGCTAAAGAAGTTCCTCTTTGAACAAAAAATGATAATAATGACTGCTCTTGTTGTTGTTTCAGAATATCAGATCAAAGTGCCAAGTTTAGAGAATACAAAAAATATAAATATAACAGTAAATGCAGTTTGCATATAATTAGGCTTCTTTTTTTTTCTTATTTTTGTGTGTGCCCATCCCAGAGGTGCAATATTGTTTTAAACAAGATGACTGGAAAGAACTGAATTTTTCCTATTTTTATGCCTAATTTGGTGTCAACTGACAAAGTATTTGCAGAGAAAATGTCAATGTTAAAGTTTACCACAGACACACACACACACACACACACACACACACACACACACACACACACACACAGAGAGAGAGAGAGAGAGAGAGAGAGAGAGACAACCGAACACCGGGTTAAAACATAGACTCACTTTGTTTACATAAGTGAGTCAAAAAGAAAAGAAAATAGAAAAAAAGACAGCAACGACAGTGGAGACAAAAGAACTAACGAGCAACTCGGACATACACGGAAGAGAGGAGTGAGAAGACGACAAAGACGGAACAAGAACAAGCCACCACTGCCCACCATCATTTTATCAAATGTTCGTTCTTTTCGACCAAACGGTAGAAATTTTAACTTTGAGGAACTGCAGGCCAATGCCGGCCAGTTTTGTGCGTGCGAACAGATTCCTGTTTGATGTGTTTAACAGAAACGTGGTTTTGTGATAAAATCAGCCACGGCAGTCTTGAGATTGCAGGATTTGGATTTCATTTTAGAACAGAGAGAAGAAACAAAACAAACAAGACGGCTGTATCGCCGTGTGCCTGTGATGGAGTCTCCCGTCGGTCCGACGGATGAGTAGGCAGGCAGGCTTATCTGTCGGTGTGTGTCCTCATATGGGAGAAGAGGCCGATTCTCGATGCACAGCACTTCCCACAGGTGTTGCAAGGGAAAACGTCTCCAGAAGTTGAGCCCTGCTTCCTTCGCTCACGCTTCTCCTTAATGGCCAGCGTTCTCTTGTTTTCAAACGTCTTTATGCCACTAGAGCACAGCATCCTCCAGCGACAGCGGTCAAGGGCATCAGTTTCCCAGGAATGAGGCTATATATAGGTAGATGTGCTTACAAACCCTCTTGCACCAATGCCTATGGTGAAGACTTTGGCTTGGATGTCAGATTCTCTCAGGCTGCTGGCTAGACTAGTATACGTCTCGGTCTTAATAATAATGATGATAATAACTGGAGATTTATCAGCGCTTTCCTCATTGCATAAAGTGCTTTACAATCCACACGCACACGCATACGAAACACACTCAGTCCTCAACCCACAACCATGCACAATAAACATATATATGTGCACACCAACTCGTACTACGTATAACACAAACATACATACATACATGCATGCATGCATCCATTCATTCGACGCACACACAATACAGCGTTACAAAAATACCTACACAATCAACTAACTACTTTCATGATTGAGAAAGGGTCTGGAGGAAATGCTGCTAACAGAAGAAAGTCTTGAGGTTAGATTTAAAGGAAGGCAGGGAGGGGCTGTGACGGACGTCGTGAGGCAAAGAGTTCCATATTTGAACAGCAGATGATGAAAAGGCTGGACCACCGTGCTGTTCTCTTTTGTATTTTGGGACGCGGAAGGTTACTTGTAGATGTGGGCTCCTCCATTCTGCTTTCGTATGGCACAGTGAGCTCAGTCAGAATCGCTTGCTTCGTTGCCTTGGAGTGGAGTACTATTTCAGGTCTCATGCCGCTCTTGCGGATGATTTCCGGGCGTTTCTTCCCCTCTGGAAGGTCAACTGTGCATTCCCAATCTTCGGCACCATCCAGCAGCCCATGTTTCCATGCTTTGGATATTACAGCTGTTCCTGGCCAGACGTTAGTGCCTTATGCAGAGAAGAACTCTGCTGGAACTTCTGGTGGTGTGGGTGCTCCTTAGACAGTGCTCACCACGTGTGCAATTTCTTTTAGCACTTGGTTGTGCCTCCATATGTCCTCGGCTAAACGCCGCTTTGTATGAGCTGAGGACATTTTCCACTGCTTGTTTGCCATGGCAGAATGGGCACGCAGGGTCCTCTGCTTTCCCCCATTTCACCAAGTTTGTATTCGAGGGAAGGAGGTCGTACACAGATCTGAGGATGAAAGAAGGCATGTATAGTTTTCGATTTTTTTTTTTTTAATTTAATTTTATTTTATTTTTTTTTTTTTTTTATCGAGTATGGCACGAATCTAATATATAGACCTGGGAAAGTTCAATTAATTAAGTTACTTTTTATCATAGGTACGATGACAGCAAAACAGACATACTTTAACCTATATCCTCTGAGCGACACGAGATCAAGGGACCCGTTTAGACAAAATGTTATTTGTACGTTAGCCTCTTAGTAAAACACGGCGACGAATAAACAGGCCCTTTTGAGAGCCAAGGCCAAAGTTACGTCACTCTCCAGAAACACGTGTGCATGGCCGCCGAAATGGCGAACCCGAAAGACAGAATAGATTTGCTTCTGGATGGCGTGTTTGTAAAGCCATCAACTAGATGTAAATACCGAGTTACTTTAACAACAGATTTGCTATACTACACCAGACTATCACAGGTGGAATTTGAAAGAAAAGAGAAAGCTGTGCGAATCAACGACATTGTAGGATGTCATTCCAGATCAATCAGCACTGGGTTTTTCAGCCGCGATCAGAGCAACGACAACTCTGCAGGCTTTACGATTTTTGCATATCCGTGTCAAAAGGGAGTGTTTTATGGAACTGGAAAAAGACACCGTATGGAAAAAACGTTTCAAACTTGCAACGACTCCACTAAAGAAGAAAACGAAAAACTTGTTCAGAAATGGAAAAATGTTATCAACTGCAGGGCAAAAGGTTTGCCTGTTGATTCGTCCGGTGAGTGTCAGTGGTTTGATGCGTTTGCGTGCGTCCATGTGTGTGTGTTTGTGTGTGTGTGTAAGAGAGCTGGGTTTTTTAATTTTTTAAAAATTTGGTGTTTTTTTAAATCACTGATCTAAGTCTCTGTTTCTGTCTTATTCTATCAGTTTGTTTCAGTCCATCTGTTCCTTTCTCAGAAGGCAGGAACACAGGACGTTAACAAACCAGTGGTGTCGGGTGGTTGTGGTGTGTATGTGTGTGTGGTGTGTGTGTGTGTGTGTGTGTTATTTTTGTCTCATGCCTCCATTGCTGATTTCTTTTTTCTTTCGTTTTTTTTTCTCCATAACACAATCAGAAATCAAAAACTCGTTGAAGAACAAATTCTAGAGATCAGTTTCAAGGAAGTGAGTCAAAACACGCAGACTGATTCTTATACTGTACATCACATTCGCTCATTTTTCTTCTTCCTTTTTTTTTTAATATAAGGAGCGGATGCTTTTAGCTTGAAATGAAAGTTTGGTGCTTTTGATCCGCAGATGTGGAAGTATGTAAACTGCCACCATTGAAAAGACTACTGGTTCTGGTCAACCCCGTTAGCGGCACAGGGAAAGCCATGAAGATTTTCTCAACAGAGGTCGCGCCCATGCTTGAAGAAGCCAGTATGCATTTCCAGGTCTTTGTTACAGGTAACTAATTCAGGGGGAGACCTAGTTTTGATCATCTTACTAATGTGACCTTATTTTTCTGTCATCACCACTGTAGTTCTGTTTGGGAGTGCATGCCTTCTGTGCAAGTTGGATTGTTGGATTGAGTGACCTAGTCTTCTTCTTTTCTTCTTTTTTTTCATGTTATTTTCAATATTTCTTAGCATGATTTAGATTGTATGTGTACTTAGCCGGATATGGGTGAACTGGCCTTTTTTTTTTTTATTGTTGTCTTTTCTTGACAGAGCCTGACATGGGGGCCCTTGGCTTTACGGTTGGCTGGGCCTTAAATTTAACAAAATCATTTGACTGTGCAGAATACGCTGGCCACGCCAGTGAACTGATGAAAGACATGGAGCTGTCACAGTGGGCCGGTGTGGTGGTGGTGTCCGGAGATGGACTGGTTCATGAGGTGAGGCAGGTTGCCTGTTGCTTCATTGTTCGTTGGTATTCCGTACTTTCTTCTGAGCAAGTGCAGTTATTGTGGAGAGAAAAAAGAGATACGTATATGGTATTTAGTTAAATAATATTTAAATGTTTCGACAGCTCCAAACAGTCAAACCCAAGTTTGACTGGCCTCTGCTTACCCTTGTCGCACGTGAATCCACTGGCAAGATCATACCTGTGTAATCGCGGGTTAAGATTCAGAACAGGTGTTCAGTACAGGTGTATGCGCAAAATTAAAAAGTTACGCAGAGAGAGAAACAACAAATGAAAGCCCAGATTCGTTGTTTTCCATAAAGAAGTGGAAGAAGAGTGAAAATATTATTTTTATACGTATAAAACGTGCTCAAGGAATGTGATTCATTTTACTTACAATTTGTGTTATGAAAATGACCATGTTTTGAAAGCATATCATTACTGGAAGTAAAATGTTTTATATACTACAGTACTCATAGATCAGTCTCCAATATTGGTAAATTATGATAAGTTAGGAAAAGTCAGAAACAAAATTAAAAAGGGCTGTGACAAACAAAGGATTTGACATGAACAAATTATTCCCTTTTCTTTTTGTTATTGTTGTTGCTAAAACGTACAGGTAACTTGATTAGTTTTGTACAGATAATGAATTATGCAGTAGGTAAACACTTTTTCCTTTTGTTGTTGCTGTTGTTGCTGCTGCCGAAATGTACAGGCAACTTGACTGGTTTTGTACAGGTAGTTAATGAATTGATGCAGCAGGTAAACTTTTAGTTCATGTTGTTTTTGCTGTTGCTGCTGAAATGTACAGGTGACATGATTGGTTTTGTATAGGTGACTTGATTGATTGGTTTTTACAGGTAATTTTATTGGTTTTTGTACAGGTGATAAATGGGATAATGCAGCGGACGGACTGGGATTCAGCCATCAAGTTGCCTATTGGGTGCATTCCAGCAGGGTCATGCAACGCTCTGGTCTCTTCCATCAACTATGCTGCAGCGTATGTTGACCCCTCCTCGCCCCTCCCCCCGGTCCCCCGGTCCCCCCCTCCCGCTCCCCGCCACCCCCCTTCCCCTCTCACATTGTTTTTATTTCTTTCTTTCCATCTTATCGCGTTTTACTTCCATTGTCTTTTTTGGTGTGTAACAGTGTTCCACTCTGTGCTCTGTTTTGTGTGTTTCGTTATAAAATTTGTGGATTACGTACATGTATTTTAATGTGTGTGTATATATATATATATATATATATATATATATATATATATATATATATATATATATGTGTGTGTGTGTGAGAGAGAGAGAGTGTGTGTTGTGTTTGCTTGTGTTTATATGTGAGTACATGAGATAATGTATGCATAATATATCATACTTTGTTTTAGTTTCTGAAGTTTTCTGTGTAAGATATCACGGATATGGGATTGAGCAAAAAGAATGTGCAGTATCACTGTATGACATGTGCAATGTTGTGGTTCACATCCCTCACTCATATTTATTATATTAGTTACAATGTTAGAATGTGAATGTTTGTGCTGTGCTTTTATGTGTTTGCAGGCCTTAGAATATGTGATGTTGCTTTTTAAGTCATGTTTAATGTTTTTGTGTGAAGTAATTATCCGGGTTGTTTGCTGTACCTGATTTGATTCTTTTCTTGAGATGATAAAGTACTTCTTTTCTTATCTTGTCCCTCCAATATATATATATATATATATATATATATATATATATATCTTTGTATATATGTGTGTGGGGTTGGGGGGTGAGAGATGTGGGCGTATGTGTGTGTGCTTGTACAAGTAAGTGTTCATCTCTGTGAGTGTGTGTTTGTGTGTGTGTGTGCCGTGGAAGCTGCGATACGTAGACTAGAAATGAGTGTGTGGAGGAGGGGGGTAGAGGAGGTGCAAGGTAATGTGTGTGTGTGTGTGTGTGTGTGTGTGTGTGTTGGAGCTCATGTACGTTTATATGTATTTGACTGTGCTTTCATATCTGTGAAACTGCATGTTTGGTGCATTTCTGTTGTGCATGTGTGGGTGTGTGTGTGAATGTGTGTCTTCATGTTTTACATTTATTCGCTTATTTATCACCATTGTTGTCTTATTTATTTATTTATTTTTATTTTTTATTTTATTTATTTTTATTTTTTACTTTATTTTATTTTATTTTATTTATTTTTTTTTTTTTTTATTAGTATTACTATTATTATTACTACTACCTTTTTCTATAGTATAATTATTATTTATTTATTTATGTAAGCTTATCTATTATTTATTCCCCCGTTTTTTGTTTTTTGTTGTTGTTTTTTTCTCAAGGCCTCACTAAGCACGTTGGGTTACACTGCTGGTCAGGCATCTGCTTGGCAGATGTGGTGTAGCGTATATGGTTTGTCCGAACGCAGTGACGCCTCCTTGAGCTACTGAAACTGAACTGAAACTTATCTTGTCTTACTTTTTTTTCTCATCTCATTACACAAAGCCGTGCCTCATCGCATCTCATATCACCTTTTCAGTCTCATCTCACGCTGTCTCATTTGATCTCACCCTATCTAATTTCACCTGACCTCATTGCGTGTCATCTCACTTTACCTCATCGCGTCCATCTCACCCCATCTCTCCATATCTGTCTCAGACGATGATGATTAAGACACCACTACTACTACCACTGCTGATAGTTATGATGACGACGAAGACGACGATGAGGATGATTGTGATCATCAGCTTTACTATTATCATTATTATTATTATCATCATCATCATTATTATTATTACTAAATCGTCTCTTTCCAGGGAACCAGTAACAGTGAACACAGTGCTACACTCAGCCTTTGTACTGGTCAAACACAGTGTGGTCCCTGTAGATCTAGTGATGGTGCAGACACAATCCACGCAGTTCTACTCCTTTCTTTCCCTCACCTGGGGGCTGATTGCGGACGCCAACTTGGAGTCACAGAAGTACCGCTTTCTTGAAGCCATGAAAGGCCTTTTCAGTAAGTGACTTGTAGCTTGTGTGTGTGTGTGTGTGTGTGTGTGTGTGTGTGTGTGTGTGTGTGTGTGCTTTCAGTCGCTATAGTCGTAATAAGTCTTCAAATTAACGTCTGTGAGCTAACATGATCTGGATTGGGAAACAAACAACTGAAAGAAAAGATTTCTAAAGGAGTATACCAAATGACCAATGAATCAATGGCAAAGGTATGTCTAATTCTAAATCAGCTTTAATTACACATACTAAACCGTTACCCACTGGCGCAGACTGGCAGGGGTCTAATTCCCTACCCTGAACAAACTGAGACCCTGCTAAAGCGGAGAAAACGAAAGTTTATACAGCTAGTTACCCCCCCCCCCCCCCCCAGTATATTACCTCCCCTGTGTGAGCCTGTAGAGTGCCCTCCTCTTCCGGCAGTCATTTTCGATCCCAGACTCGTGCATCAAAAGTGTCTCAAGTCTTTTTTGGCATTTCCTTACTTCTGTCACTTCTTTGACACTGTCTCACCGATTGGACTCTCCCTCTGGTTTTCAGCCAGGGCCGGCAATCCCACCATGGAGCCATGGTCTTCAGGTAAGGGCCTGTCCAATCATGACGCTCTAGTCCCTACAGAAGCATTCACCTTGTCCTTCAGTCCTGCAGGCACATGGCTGCTCCACTACGCCTGGTCGCCACCTTTGACGTTGGAGAAGTCACAACCATCCAGATTCCTGGCGTATCAGCAGGACATGCTCTGCGGCAACCATCTTCCGTCAGGCCCTCAGCACCTGTTTCCTGATTCCCCCTTATTGATTGGTGCCCTTCAATGGCCATAGCGGTAACTCTGAGGCCAATCTATCTCGGAAGCCCCTTCCATCTCCATCACAGACTTTATGGACATCACACGCGGCCAGAGGCCAGTTACAGATCAGGTCCTCATTCTCCACCCGGACCTTCAGCACAAACCTTCCCTCATGGAGGCACATCAGGAACTCCACCAAAGAGGGAGACTTGGCGAGCTTGATGCACCTTTAGTGCACTTACCCACCATGATCCAACCCAACGATCGACGGCACCTTCCACAATCAACACGTCCAACGTGCCACACCCAATCAGAGAAGCCACCAGGTCTACAGTTCTGCCCTTTTTTTAGTCAGTACCGGTCTGACTGTCGCACAGCCTCGTCCACGAGACTGTCGCAGAAGCCCCTGAGGACTTTGAGACTTGTGTAGCCGAATATCAGCCATGCTGTGCACATGCAACTCGCCAGTGCAATTTATTTGCATTGAGGGAGGGAGGGAGGGGGGCACTCCATTCACCTATCAGTTTGAGTGAAAGATTTGACCCTTTCGGGGGCAGATGGAGAGCTCTCTACATTTGCCTGCCTCGCCCAGGGCAAGTCTGGCGGGCTACCTCGGTCCAATTTCACAGTGTTTCTTCTGTCTCATTCGACCCTCATCCGATGTAGGATCACTGGATCAGGCCAAACATGCAACTCTTTGCGGTGAGGTTCAACCCATGCCTGCCCAGTTTCATTTCACCAGGCTCCGACCTCCCCATGGGTACACGTTTCCACCCATTCCCGTTGTGGGAAACGCCCCCAACAAAGCTGTCCTGATTATCGTTGCATAGACATAGTTTTCGAGCAGGACAGTTCTGTCGCTTCTTGTTTCCACCCAGACTTCCCACCCACAAACCAAACCCAAAGGACACTGTTTTATATCATTGCCGTAAAACCTCAGTCCTGCAGCTTTGCCTCAGATAAAAAACAACAACAACAAAAAACAAAAACAGAATGTTCTGCCCCGTCAGGGCTCTGCGTGTAAACCTCAAGTGGTCGTCCGAGTCACGCCTGTTCATAAGCTGAAAACATGGCCATTCTAACGACATTACCGAGACATCTCTGTCTCGTTGGATAGTGCGTGTCTTTACAAGCGCTTACCCACACACAGGGTCGGAGCTGGGTAACTCCTGGGTCAGAGCTCACGAAGGCAGACCATGGACTCCTCACTAGACTTAGAACACTCCAGTTGGCTCAAAGGTATCATACATACTGCTTACTGGAAGAACCTAGCTACCTTCATCAAGATGGCTCAAGGGGCATCGCCTCAGCAGTAGTTGTCCAACAAGCTAATTCCACTTCCGTAAATAGATCAGGTAAGCCCTCCATCTTGTCATGCCATTCTGTACCAGTGGGTCATGGTATAATATGTGTAATTAAAAGAATAGAAAATTGTTTTCCTGAAATTACGTTTAATAATCACCTGCCCTTTCTTTTCTGTACGCTGCTCATGGCTAAATGCCCTCAGAAGATGGCGCTCTACAGACATGAACAGGGGAGGTAATGCGTATACTTGCGTTTTCTCCCTGGCAGCGGGGTAGTAGTTTGCTGGAGTTGGCACCAGTGGGTCACAGCATGTTGGATCAAACGTAATTTTTGACAGAAAATTCCTTTTGGACAGAATGGCTGATGATGATGTTTCATTAGATAGTGATGTAGAATGCTTTAAATTGCTGGGCATTCAAAAGAAAAACACGCAGATTTGATAAATCTTTGGTCTCTCTTACCGAGGATTGAGGGACATTGGAAATAAACTAATGTCAGCAGTACATACCATGGGTCGTGCATTTCTGTTTTATTTCACCAGTTAATAGTGTTTGACTGTTCACGACTCGAATGTTTGGAACAATGTGCTGGTCTTGTTTCAGACATGACTGTCCATAGAGGAACATTGTCGTTTTTACCAGCAGCTGACCTTAGCAGCTGGTCTTCCGTTGACACTGCAGACATGTTCTTCAAGAGAAACCAAGATGATGAAGGTCAAGTTCACCTTTTTGCCGACAATATGGCGGACTGGGGAAGAAAGCAATCGACCGACATGTTGGCACAAAAGACCCCCCTTGCAATCGGCGATCATGGCAAGCATAAAGTGGGAGGCGAAGGAGCTGAAGCTTTCTCTGGGGAAACTGCCACCAATGTGCCTATGGCCCGCGCCTTGACATCACACGTCAGCCAGTCAGTTGCATCAGATGAATCAAGATTTGGTGCTGTTGATCCGTTACTTCAAAATATTTTGGAATCAAAAGGACAGGCAAAAGAAGAAAAAGGAGACAAAGGTAAAAGCGTTGGGTCGACGCATGAGTCAGTGCACTGTGACCTGCTTCCCCCTCTGCATCAGCCTGTGGGCAGAGATTGGGTGGTGTTCAAGGGTGGCTTCCTCATGGTGTGCGCCCTCTTCCAGTCCCATATAGGCCGCGATCTGTTCTTGGCGCCGTTCTCCAGGCTATCTGATGAAGTCATCCACCTCATGATCATTCGTGAAGACATCTCCCGCTACCGCCTCCTCAAGTTAATGATGTCGTTCCACAAAGGCACGCACATACGCTGTCCCGAAGTCCAGTTTGTGACTGTGTCAGCGTTTCGCCTGGAGCCTGGGGACTATGCTGGGCAAATCATGGTGGATGGGCAACGGGTGGAAGCTGGGCCCTTACAGGCCCAGGTGTTGCCAGGTATGGCAAGAGTCATGGCCATGAAGTAGACATGTCTTCAGTGCATATTTTGCTCTTTTTATTAATACTTCCAGGAGAGTCTTGGCCAATCAGTAGAGACACCTTCAGTTCATGTTTTGCTTTTTCTTCTCTTCGTTTCTAGAAGTCTTGACTACAGATTGTGTACATGCAATTATTGCTGAGAATGAAGAATCATTTTATTGTTCTGCTGTGTAAAGAATCAAATACTGAAAAGTATGAATGGTTATCTGGCTGTTGTTAAGGAGAAAAAAAAGAAAGAAAACGAATAAACTGTTCTCGTTTGTTCTGCATTCAGCTTTAATTCAGAAACATTCTTTTGAACCTGTTTTGGTGTTGGCTGCAACAGTAAGCATATGACAAGCCATAAACTAAAAAAAAAAATCTTAATGGATGAGAATTGTCAGCAAACGTTATGATATCTCTCTTATTTATTTGAAATTCCAACTAGTGCCACCCAGTTACAATTCTACTGAAACTGGTAATGTCTGATGTTTTACTGGTACTGCTAGCAAGGTTTGTCAGCAATCATTAAGTGTCAGTAGGAAAGGCATAGCTTTGTAGGCCTTGAAACCATTTGTGTGGGGAATGTATGTGTGTGTGTGTGTGTGTGTGTGTGTGTGTTGTGTGTGCATTTCTGTGTGTGCACATTCAAGCCCACAGTGTGTGTGTGTGTGTGAGTGTGTGTGTGTGTGTGTGTGTGTGTGATATACCAACACATACACTTGTTTATACTGTTTGACAAAAGTAGAACTTCATGCTTGTTGGCATGAATGTATGTGGGTGTTCATGAATTGTAATAAAAGTGCTGTGGGTGTGGTGAGGGAAGCAGTATGTTTTGTTCAAACAAGAAGCCGGATTTCGAAAAGAAAAGAAAAGAAAGAAAGCAGAAGAAGAAGAAAAGAACCACTGATCAAATCTTTGTTTTAAAACAGCTGTATAGTAGATGAGATAAAAAGAAAAAAGCCCAGTCTACTGTTTGGCTGTTTTGTAGATTTTCAGAAAGCGTTCACCATGGCATGATGCAATGCTGCTGAAGCTACACCAAATAGGAATAAAAGGTAAATGTTTTCATATCGTAACAAAATATGTTTACGAACACTAAAATCTACGCAAAATCACAAGATCATTTCAGCAGAGAATTCATTATTCAAAAGGGCGTACATCAGGGAAATTCACTCAGCCCGACTCTATTCAGTATTTTCATAAATGGTATCACCACAGATGTGACAGATATGAACTCCCCAACGATTGACAGTACATCATGTACTAAACTCTCTTGTCTTTTATATGCAGATGATTTAGTTATTCTATCATTATCTAAAGACGGCTTACAACAAAAACTTAACATTTTACACACATCAGTTCTTTTTCTTCTTCCTCGTTCGCCTCCCATTAGATAAGCAGCCCGGTGTCCTCGATGAAGGCTGCCGTCCGTCGCAACTCCTCCAGGGTGCCGTACAGTTTGGCTTCTACTGCTGTCAGTGTTGGCCAGTACTTCCTCCTGGATGCTGCATGCGTCCTACAGTTTTGAAGGATGTGGTCGGTTGTCATTAGTCCCTCACCACAAGGGCACTCTCCACACTGTCCAATGCCAAATTTTTTGTGTGCATGTGTTGGAGCAGGTGGTTGTGTCCAGTCCTCAGGCGGAAGATCTTGACCTGTTCCCGTCGTTCCAGCAAATGGTATCTGTCTTCTGGGTTATATTTGGGGTGCTGGAGGCGCCACTTTATTCCTTGCTGTGCCTTGATTATTGTCTTCATTTCATCGTATGACACCAGTTTGTTGGCCTGCTCCTTCTGTGCTCCGTCTTTTGCCAGAATGTCCGCTTTTTCGTTGCCTCTGATGCCACATTGTGCTGGTACCCATTGTATCACCATTTTCTCCACTCTGACACTCAGGGCAGTCAATGGGGCTTGCGTTTGAATAGCGAAAAGACAAAAGTGATCGTTTGTTCATAAGCTACCCTTAAAATACCCCTACATTTTAAATGTGGAGAGGACATAATTGAAACAACAGAAGAATATAGATATTCAGGGGTTATATTTCATTAAAAAAAACCCAACACAACTAACTTAAGTCGTGCACAAGGCCATCTAAAAAATCAAACAAATAAGACTCTACATGTGCTATTCAGAACATTTCGTGATACAAATATCAATATTTATGGCTATTATGTGTCAGTTATATGATACTTGGATAACACCTATTTCAACATATGGAGTAGAAGTTTTGTTTCCATATGATGTTGCAGGAGATGTATCGTATAATTTATTCGAATTATTCAGTAATTATCTTTCAACAAATTTCCACATAAAAGACTTCATGTCAAGTTTTGTAAACAATTTCTTGGTGTACATAAAAGAGCAATGGTTCTCCCCGTTTCAGGAGAATTAGGAAGATTCCCGATTAGCCAAAATTATATGTCAAGTTATTGGCTATTGGATACACATATTAGAGCTTCCTCAAAATTCACTTGTATACACAACGTATAAATGCATGTATCGTCAAACAAACAAAAATGTTCAGTGGCAACTTTTCATGAGAAATGTATTAACTAGCTCTGGATTAGATCATGTTTGGAAAAATCAGTTCACTTTTAGTGTTAAAAGATTAAAGTATGCTATATCCAAGAAGATTGAAAATGAATAATGTATAAAATTTGAAACAGAAACAAAACATCTAAATTAGAATTTTACAAGAACGCTGTGACAAATTATAAAATTGAATCGTATTTGAAAAATACAGCAAATACACAACACAGGAAAGCACTGATTATGTTACAAATCAGCACCCTTGACTTACAAATGGAACAGGGAAGATATAAAAATACACCGAAAGAGCAAAGACTGTGTGATACCTGTAACAGTTTAGAAAATGAGATTCACCTTTTTCTAATCGATATATGTCGTCCAAACGCAAAGCCTAGTAAACTGATCCTTTTAACAGAATTACAGCCAAGGCTGGCAAAATGTGTTCACGAATGTTTCTCTTCTTAATATGCTCATGTTTTTGTTTCATTGTGTCTTATAAACGTTAAGGTTTTATGACAATAAAAAATATTCTATTCCATTCTATCCACATGTATTGGTGTTAATTACAAATATTTGTCATTGTTCGGTATTAATCGGTGTCAGATAGGGATACCCACAGAGATATTATCATCATTATTATTACTGTTGTTATTATTATTATGAGCATTTATGCCTAATCTCGAAAATAAGCCCTAGGCGCTTACAAATAGAACACACATGTAAATATCAAAAAGGAAAAATTGAACACAAAATACTAAACATTATTTAAAAATATTCATCCTTCCACAACACACAACCACAATACACACAAACACACGCGGACGCACACACACGTCATAGCACACAATCGTAAATAGAGATATTACATGAAAATGAGAAAAATAAAAGGCATCCTTATCAACGAAGAAGTCTGGCCTTCACAGTTTGCTGATGATACAGCTCTGTACCTAAATAGAAGTGAAGAATCCTTTAAGTTGTTAGAATTCTTACGGTATTTTGCAGAAACATCTGGCATGAACATAAATTATCACAAAACTCTCAAGTAGCCTGGGTTATGAGCAAAAACAAGTATCAGGCACATTACCAGGGTGACAAGAATTTTTGCTGGGACCCGGGCAGTTTTATATACCTTGGAATGTTTTAGCAAAAGATGTAAATAGAATTCTACATTCAATCTATGGTAGTAGAATAGCTGAAATAAAGATAATGTTGAATGTTTGAAGTGTCAGTTTACTACTTCTGAAAAAAACAAAAACCCACAGTCTTAAAAACTCTTTTTATGTCAAAGTTGATATACTTCATTGGTATCCCAGACACTGATGTTGTCTTTAATTTTTGAAACGTGTACGTAAACCATGTTCAAGAGGTAGACGAAAATGTCATGAATAAATCATTTACTGCCAAGCATGAAACTAAGTTGGTCGATAAGACTATTTCAATTCTCATTTGAAGGTAGCCTACTTGTTTTGTATATGTATCAAGGAATTGGCAAGGTTTAAAAACACGTGGCACAGATTTTGCAGATACATCAATTAACACTGCATAATGCATTCTGGCATGGAATTTGTAACGCATGAAAGGACAATAACTGAAATATCTGCCTCAAATATACATGATGTTAATGCCGAATGTATTTTCGCAGCATGATCATTTTGGTTAGTAATCATATACCGTTTCTGCTGGATTATTTCAGAAGGTATATATTAGATTCATCATCTAGTGAATGAAGATTGCATTCCTTTATCTTTTGATACGTTTCAACAGAAATATCGAAAGTTGAGGACTCACTGTCTGATACTGAACATCTTCTTTAAAGAATAGAATTGGAAAAATATTTTTGCAAAATGTAATCAAACAACAATGAATTGCCAACTGACAATTTTTCTCTGTCTCATCATCTGCTCCGTTTCACTGGCATTCCACGCCGCTCATCCCGAGTCCCTCATACACAGTTACACCCAGCTTCGTCTGTCGCAGTTAGTGTCGGCAGTCCACAGGAAACCATCGATGTTAGGTCGCCAGGAAGCCACACACCAGAGGAGACCCAGCAATGCTGCTGCGTCACTTTGGTGGCCTTCAGTAGTGCCTGTTCTGATTTAACGTATTTAGGACACCACATACTAAGCCCTCTACTGACGACAGTAATAGCTAAGTCACGGAGCCAGACTGAGTGACCGTCCCTCTCGGCTGGAGATCACCACCACATCCCTCCAACAACAATCCCCCATGAATCTGTCTCCACAAAAGACCTTGACAGGACTCACCCCAAGCACAGAAGTCAAGGGGAGGGTGGGGGTCGAAACTGAGGTCACCATGACAGCAAGGCATGAAAGCAAGAGAAGCAGCAGGAGAAAAGAGAGGGGAAGGAATATGCAGAAAGGTCGAGGTACAGAACAAGATTCCTAGCAAGTGGCAAGACTTTCAGCAAGATCCAGACAAGAAAGAGTTATCTGCATTCATCACAAATGTTTCAGTTTCAGTAGCTCAAGGAGGCGTCACTGCGTTCGGACAAATCCATGTACGCTACACCACATCTGCCAAGCAGATACCTGACCAGCAGCGTAACCCAACACAATTAGTCAGGCCTTGAGAAAATTAAAAATATATATATATATATATATATATAGATAAGATGACATAAATAAATAAATAAATAATAATTATGATATAAAAAAAAGGGTAGTAGTAATGAAAATAATGATAATAATAATAAAATTTTAAAAAAATTAAATAAATAAGACAACAATGATATTGAGCAATGCAAGTTCCCCACTGACAAGGAAGTTATCACCATATCAGTTAATGCCGCTTTGTGCAGAGGATCAGATCACTCAATGTGATCATGAGGAAGCTGATACAAGAATGGTTTTTCATCTGAAAGATACCTTGGAGAATGTACACAAGACATGTTTGTTATGTACTGTAGACACCGATGTCATTGTCATACTGATCGGAAAGTATTACCAACTTTGCACGGTTTTCCAAGCAGCTGCAATTTGGGTTGCATTTGGTGCATTCACTCAAGGATTTTGGAAAAGACAAATCAGTTGCCTTACTAAGTTTTCATAGTTTTACAGGCTATGACATAGTAACCTCCTTCTTTGGGAAGGGAAAATGGTTTGCATGGGAAGCATGGAAGTGCTATCCAGAGGTGACAGATGCCTTCAAACAAACGATAGAAAATGAATTTTTTCAACCTGACCTGGAAGATTTATGTTTCAAATTACTTAAAAGGTACACTGTGTTTTTGTACGACAAAACTAGCCAACTGACCCCGGTCAATGAGGCATGGAAGGAATTATTTCGCCAAAGCAGCAAATCCATGGAAGCTATTCCACCTACACAGAGTGCACTTTTGGAGCACTCAAAGCGTGCTGCTTACCAGACTGGAATCTGGGCCACCAGTGACATTCCATTGCAGCATGCCCAGTGTCCTGAGGGCCGGGGTGGACAATGAAGAAAGAGAGCAAGTCTTGGATTCCAGTGTGGACAACAATGCCAATGGCATCAAAAGTCTGCAGTGAGTTCATGAATTGTGGCTGTCAAAGCAAGAAGGGTTGCAGTGGAAGATGAGCTTGCAAAAAAGCACAGTGGAAGTGCACATATCTATGCACATGCAACTGTGACAAATGAACATGTTTGGCATGATTCTAAAGGGACAATTACACATTTAATCTGTCCAGTCAGATTGAGTCATTTGGTACATTTTTCTTTTTCTTTTCTTTTTTTTTTAGATACTCTTCAACTCAGCTTCGGACAGTTTGTTCTGTTTGTGTCTGAAGAGCAGACAATTAAGTTTAAAATGGTTCATGTGTTTTCTTTAAACAACATTCTTTCCAGTTAAGGATATTGTGTGAACTAATTTAATAAAACAGGAATCTTACAAACATTAAATTCTTGCTTCTCTGTCAAATGATTTATTATGATGGCATGCATATCACATAAGCACGCAATATATGTGCATGTGCACGCTCACATGAACACACACACACACACACAGACACATACATGCATTTCATAAATCACATTGCACACTCGCACACAGAGGATAAAAACAATGCACGCTCACGGATTAAAAACAAACACCCAACAGCTTCTTTTTATTCTGTCTTGATTTGAAAGCCAATCTGTATAAATTTCAGCATTTGTTTTATTCTGTCTAGCTTTGAAAGCAAATACATATAATCAACATCTTGCTTATGATCATAACAAGAATATCAAATACTGAAAGGCCAAGCACAAAAAAAACAAGAACACAAAAACACCAAAAAAAGCTTATCCCCAAAACAACAACAAACTGAGAAACCATTCATTGTTCAGTTGACAAGCATGATAAAACTCACTAACCACCCAGCTGTTGTATCCATCCTTGAGAATTTTCTGCAGGATAATGGTGTCAGGACAGCTTGCATCCATCCTTGAGAATTTTCTGCAGGATAATGGTGTCAGGACAGCTTGTATCCATCCTTGAGAATTTTCTGCAGGATAATGGTGTCAGGACAGCTTGTATCCATCCTTGAGAATTTTCTGCAGGATAATGGTGTCAGGACAGCTTTCCAACAACTATCATTACTGTTGTTATCATTGCTTTTGTCCAGCTGACCACACAGGGCCATATCAAGACTGCCCAACTACACAAATTTCCAACCGCATTAACCTTCGCTGGCTATCGTGGGTCATACATGACCCAGATGGGTACAAAAACGCAAATATCTCAGCCAATTCTTAATATTTTTTTTATGAAATTTCAGAAATGCTTCCTACACCTAAAAGGCTAACTTTCGCCAAAAAATGAAAAGAATTCATTAATGAATTAATAAGTAATTAAAGGTGGCGTTTTAAGTGCACACTGTGGCTTGTGTGGGTCGTGTATGACCCATGCTTTTTAAAGAGGAAAAAACGTGGTCACCGAAAGCTTGTGTGGGTCATGCAAGACCCATACCTTTTTAATAGTGATTTCAGGTTTAATTTGCAATTAGTTAAGGACAATAAAGAAGTTTTACTTTCAATAGCCTCACTACCCCCACCCCCTCTCCACCCCGTCCCTTTCGCCTGTTTTCAGCTATAACTCCCATCCCTTTCTCTAACAGCATGTACCTGTGTGACTGAATATCTTTGATTGTGCGTGTATAGGATGCTATGAGTCATCTCTCTCTCTGTCTCAGTCTCTCTCTCTCTCTGTGTGCATAAGTAGGGTTTGTATGTATGTGCATGTGGTGTTATGCGTGTGAGTGTGTGATCAGTTGTGTGTGCGAGTGTGTGTGTATGTGCGTGTGTGTGAATGCGTGAGCATGTGTTTCTTCTGAGTGTATGTGTTTGTGTGAGTCTGTGTGCACGTGTGCGAGCGCGTGTGTGTGTAATCAGTTATTATGATATGTTTTCCTTTTTTATATTTTGTTATAAGCTTTGGAGGAATATACAGGTTTTTGTCTCTTTACAAAGTATGGGTCGTGCACAACCCTCACAGGCTTTGGAGGAATATACAGGTTTTTGTCTCTTTAAAGGTATGGGTTATGCACGACCCACATGAGCTTCTGTGTGTAGTCAAAAGCAACAGCAGTATGGGTCGTGGACATCCCACATGAGCTTCCGTGTGTAGTCAAAAGTGACAGCCAGCAAAGGTTAAACACAAAACTGTCACATGCACACACACACACACACAAAACCACATTAAGGTAAAACTACAAAACACAGTTCATGACACATTATCCTAACCATTTAGCTCCTTATGGCAAATAAGTTTAGGCTGTGCTGATGAGGACGCCAGCCATTCGGCTTAATTCATCATTCCCAGATGACAAAAAATCATAAAAATGGAAAAAAAACAATACTTCAAAGCCAACAAAAAATACATAAAAAATGCCAGCAAGTAACACTGCAGAATTTACAGCTACTGCCCATCCCAGTGTTTACAATTTCACTACCTAATCGCCAGAGCAAAACAGTGCAAGGCCATATCAGGACTGCCCAATTTAAAAAAAGTCAAAATTTTTAAACACACAACTCTGCCACATCTGATAAAAAAGAACAACAACAAAAAACCCAGTTCATATTATCTTAACTTAGCTCATAAAGGCAAATAAAACTATCAGTGCTGAGGATGTCAGCCCTTCAACTTATCATCCCCAGATAGCATAAAATCATAAAAAGGATACAAAATATTCACAGACACAAAAATAGATAAAAGCAACACAGGCAAATAACACAATAGAATGGACAGCTAGTGCCCATTTTACAGTTTACAATATCACTTCCTATTTGCCATAGCAACACACCACCAATAGGACATCACAGACTGTAGAAAAGAGAGAGAAAAAGGTGTTAAGGCTTGCTGGAAAAAAAAAAAAAAAAAGATGGGGAAACAGGAAAGCAGACAACAGTGAGTGATGGAAAAAAAAAGGCAGAAACAAAGAGGGCAATAGAAAAGAGTACATTTCTAACACATAATTTCCTGCAGGTGGGGATGCTGTTTATACTGACATACATCTAGCATCCCACAAGGGGGATTCAATTCATATTATATTACCATTGCCATAGATTTACTGAACACAAAAAGAAAGTTTGTCATAAACTTGCAATAGTGAGATCAACATGTTCATAAACGCCTTAAATAAGTAGAAAGCTTGATCTTACAACGGTGTTATGTTCCAAAATCTGTCATCTGACATACCTTGTGAGCAGTCTACTTGTGACACTTTTAGTGAATATACTGTTTTCATGTAACTTGCAGCTTTCTCTTCTTTCTTCCTATCTTCTTCCTGTTATTACTTTTTTTTTTACATTTAGTGGCTCACTAATCATTTCATGGATGTACGTAGTTGGAAATGTTCCTTGAAGAACAGTATTGAAATAATGCAATGGAACTGAAGATCATTGTCAACAAGCATTGACAACCTACAATGAGACCTTGTGTCAAACGACTATCATAACCTCTTTTCAATGTCAAAGCGAGTAACATCCCTGGGCTGACGCAATGTTACTTTCCACAAGTTGTTGATCAAAATCAACCTGACGTGAAGGTTAACACTGCAATTTATATCTGTGCCTGGATGCAATATAGTGTGCAATGTCTTTTGAGTCACCAACCTATACCGGTAGATATAGAAAATATCATCATGTACTACCACAGTTATTTTTTCTGGTCCTATTATTGTAAACAAATGCATCAGTCTACATATCGAAATAGTCAATGGTCAATATGAAAAATAGATAATTGGTAGTGACATTAAAGTCTACTTTTATTTTTTTGGAAAAAAGATTATACTGTTGTGACTTGTACCAGACTTATATAAAACATAGTGGATTCATCATTATGTTTACTCAACAACGGTTATGCACCAGATTCTAATTTTCGAATCAATGTATATAAATCATCCAAAAAGTTAATAAAACATCTGAAAACATTAGAACCAAAAGTAACATATATTCCACTTGTGTGCAAATTATCCAATCAGTTTTATAAAACATTTGATGCAAAAGTGCACAAACATCACACTTTGAAAAAAATGTCTATAAATGATTCAATGAGTAAATACAACATTTTTAAATAATTAGAAGCAAAATTACCAAACATAAATTTCACACCAACTTGAACAGTACCACTAGCCACTAAAACACTGCAAGACACAACCTGTTTCTTTGTGAAAAGTACCTAGGCACAATGGACAAATTTCCAGGAAATCCACCACTATTTCATGACGAACACTTGGCCAAAGAAACCAACACCTGAGAACAATATCATTGGTTATGAAACCAGAAACCTTTGTTCTTGGCTTTAAATGCCAGAATCTGACATCAACTTTCATGCTTTGAAAATCCATGTATGCACGCTTTATTCCAATCAAATGTGCCCACTGTCCCAGTCAAATGCTGTCTGACGAGTATCAATGTCTGATAGAATGCCAGGCTAAAAGAGGGCAGCAGTCTTCACAGCTGACTGAAAAGCATACTGGAAAGCAAACAGCGATGACATGTTATCTCCAGACTGTTCACAGTCGCAGGTGTTCTGTGTCAGTCTTGCAGCCTTGCTGGATCTTGTCCACTGTGAAAGGACACTCTGAAAGGCAAGAGAACAAAATAATATACTACACACTACCTTGCTGATGCCTGGTAACTAGTAAATACCCCCTGCCCCCCTACCCATTTTACGTTAAAAAATGAGCATAAACACCTTTTAAATTCCTAAAAGAAAAAAAAAAAGTATGAAAATCATCATAAATTAATTGTACTTCAGCCTGCTATCATGATCATGCTGCTTTACAAAGCAGTATAGATTTAGATCAAGACAATGAAGAACAGAATGCCTGCATGAGATGTGTGTGTCACTGAAAACCAAGTGAAGAAGAAGAAGAAGAGGAAGAAGAAGAAGAAAAGCATGCGTGTGTGAGTGCATGCGTGTATGCATGTGTGAACATATCATTTCCTGAGTACTGATTTATCCACAATCACCGTTTACATCCCTTGGACTAAGCACTAATATTTTCATACTGCAATGGGCACATTCAGTTTCCATTCCTCAATCAGTTCTAATATCACACAGTGCTTTTCGCTTGTTGGCTTTAGCCTCCTTGCTGCTGTTTGTCCATGTTTTCAAGGGAATACAGCATGTGTTTTAATGATGTGTGTGTATATTACACATGAATTGCTGATTCAACTGTCAACTCAGGTACAAAGTGTTAAGGGAAAAATGATGAGTCCTTAGTTGAGGAGGAAGGTGGCAGAATGGTTAGGAAGCATATCTGCCAATACAGTGTCCCTGATCATCTGGGTTCAAATCTTGGTCTTGCCCTTTCTCCCAGTTTTGAATAGAAAACCAAACTGAGCGCCAAGTCATTTGGATCAGATTTTAAACTGAAGTCCAATGTACAGCACACACTTGGCGCACTGAAAATGAACCCAAGGCAACTTAATTGTCCTCTGGCAAAAATTCTGTAGAACTAATCTATTCCGATACATACAAAATATCCAAGCATACACTCAAGGCCTGACTAGCGTGTTGGGTTGTGCTGCTGGTCAGGCGTCTGCCTAACAGATGTGGTGTAGCGTATATTGATTTGTCCGAACCCAGTGATGCCTCCTCAACTCATTCTACTCCAGGTTCAAGTTAATTTGTACCATGATTACATCCCCTGTGGACCTGGTAGGAGTATTCTCGTAGCAACACACCATTTCAATTTCATTTATTCTTATTTTTGCTTGGTACAGTTGGCATTCTAAACTGAGCTGTTTCCGGAAGCATGAAAACGAAGTTTGTTTGACCATTTAAATCAACCATTCTCCATCGATTTTCACCATTTTAGTGAAAAACTTTT
>NC_134876.1:14071268-14126268 GCF_041734735.1 Babylonia areolata | reverse complement strand
GCCTGCAGTGCAGTGCCACTTATGCCTTAACTGTACTTGTTGAATAGGAATTAGAACAAAGACTTGTGTTAATCTTGACACCGCATCCTGTACATATCCATTTGTAATTGCATGATCATGTATGTACGTGCGTATATGTATGTGTATATATATGTGTGTGTATATGTGTATCTGTGTGTGTGTATATATATATATATATATATATGTCTTTTTTTCTCTTGTATGTATCAAACCAATCCCAGTATTACTGGCAAATGGGTGCTAAAATAACATGCAAATTATTGTGTATTTTATTTTGTTACACCATGTCATTATTAATGCTATGCTCCAACTAACCCCCAGTTCCCAGTTCAGGCTCAACTAGTCTGATACAGAGCCGTATTGTAAATCTAAGTTGTGATCTGTGCATTTGTCCATTTCTATTGCATTGTACCAGACTGATGATTACATTTGGCCTTTTATATCATTTTATTTTCTCCCATTTGTATTATCCCCCCTTTTGTTTCTTCTTTTTAAATTATCTTCGCTCTTCCTCTGTGGCCGTCATCCTGTTATTGTCATGTTTCCTTGTTTCTCTATGACTCAAAAGAGTTAATGGGAATAAACAAACTCTGAAACTCTGCAGTACCACTCATATTTGTTTATCTCCCTTCTTCCACTCATATGTTTATCTCCCTTCTTCTGCCTGCAGTACAGTGCAGTACCACTCATATATGTTTATCTCCCTTCTACTGCCTGCAAGTGTTATTGTTTCCTATCAAAATGGATTTTTCTACAGAATTTTGCCAGGGACAACCCTTTTTGATGCCATGTTTTTTCTTCTTTTTTTTATGTGAGCTACGTGCAGGCTACACACGGGACCTAAGTTTATCATCTCATCCTAACAACACTTGCCAAGACCACCACCACTCAAGGTCTTGGGGAGGAGGAGAAAAATTCTGTTGAGCGTGGGATTCGATCTGGTTCACTCAGATTCTTTCGCTTCCCATGCAGACGTGTTATCACTGTCTGTCTCAGTGTATATGTGTTTGTGCCTGAAATCTGATTGACTGACACAGGAAACGAATTATGAGCGCCAAATGGCAGCCCTCAGTCAGCTCCACCCAGGTAGGCAGCCTGTTGTGTAAATGATCCGGCGTTTGTAAAGTGCATAGAGCTTGGTCTCTGACGGAAGATCGGTGCTATATAAGAATCCATATCATCATCATCATCATCATCACTAGGCCACCACAACACACAGACAAAAGAAAAAAACAGAGCCCTCTCTACCCAAGTGCCACCATTGAGGACACGGCCGCTGTTGGTGTCGTAGATGATGTCTTCCATCAAGTAGTGTCCCAGGCCCATGATGAAGGCTCCCTCAATCTGCCCCACGTCAATCAGAGCGTTCAGGCTGAAACCCACCACGTTACGATGCTTTACAATGGTGTGGCTGAATGTTCACTGTTGTAACAAGTCTGATCGATTGTCTTTGTATAATTGGATATTTTTTTCTCACTCTTTCATTCTAGTATACCCCCCACCCTCCCGCCCCATTAAAAAACGACAACCTTTGTTTCCTTTTTGTTCCAAAATTTATTATTAGAATGAAAGAAGAGAAAGAACAAAATGAGCACTGATATCTGCACTGGTTGGCCATGGAAAATTTTACACTGGCTATCTATACAGACTTGTGTCCATTTGAATAACATATACTTGTAATATCTCTTTAGTAAGTATACTTATGATTTACCAGGCATCTTATGAATCAGTTTTACGTTTCGTGATTATGTTTTATGTTTGAACACAGTAAAAGCTGTAGCTGCTCTGTATTTCACATGATTTTTTTTTTGTACTCCAAAATATACAAAATTATAATTAAGTTATTTGAGTTACAATTAAGGATCTTTAAAAATAAAATAAAAAACCCTCACCATACACACTTCACAAAACTGAAACCAGCGCACACATGCAAAGATGAATAACTATGTAATCAAGCACAGAAAACATATTTTCTTGTATCATAATGGGCGTTGAGACTGTGTAGTAGTAGTTTTTTCCCCTTCCCTTTTCATTGATTGGAAACTTCCTCTATTTCTACTGCACTTTGTTTATGCCATTTTTCCTACACCATTGTCTGCTTTTTCTGCCTTTTCATTCCATTTCCCTTTTTTTTTCAGCAAGCCTCGCCATTTTTTTTCTCTCTTTTCTGCAGTATATGATGTACAACATGTGCTGTTATGCTCTGTTGATTAGGCAGTGATATTAAACTAATTGGGATGCGCATTAGCTGTCCATTCTACAGTACTGCCCACATGGTCTTTTTATGTTTTTTTGTGTGTGGCTTTGAAGTATTTTTTCCATACTTTTTCATGATCTTTTTGTAATCTGGATATAAGGAATTGAGTGGAAAGGCTAAGTCCTCAGCACAGCTTAGTTGGTGGGGGATGGGGATGTGTGTGTGTGTGTGTGTGTGTGTGTGTGTGTGCGCGCGCGCGCGTTCTGCTTGGGAATCAGAAGTTTCATATGAAACGAAAACAAACAAAATTCTGTTGCTGACTGTAGCAATGCTGTCCACACATAAGCTAACCCAACAGTCTTGCAATCACTGAAAATAGTCAATACCATGCAAGCTTCTCTCAGCCTCACCTTCTGCCATGGAACCTCATTCTGCACAGCTACATGAAAAAGCACATCACCCAGATGCTAAATGCCTTTTTACAGCAACCACAATGGTAAAGCAAATAAACGTTGCGTGACACCTGTAACACTGACCTTTCCCCACAGTCAAACAAGATGTCCACACGACGGACCAGGTACTCCCCTGTCAGCACGTCCACCTCCGTCTCAAACACCCCGGCACAGTAGGTGAAGTAGGTGAAGATGGGACTGGCTAACCCGCCCCCAAAATACCTGAAAATCAGTAGGTGAAGTAGGTGAAGATGGGACTGCCTAACCCGCCCCCAAAATACCTGCAAATCAGTAGGTGAAGATGGGACTGCCTTACTCACCCCCAAAATACCCGCAAAGTAGGTGAAGGGAGGGACTGCCTTACTCACCCCCAAAATACCCACAAAGTAGGTGAAGGGTGGTACTGCCTTACTCACCCCCAAAATACCCGCAAAGTAGGTGAAGGAAGGTACTGCCTCACTGCCTCGGGGCCTTTCCACATGGTTTCCCGCCTTTTGGATTGAATTAGAACGTTTTTCCCCCTTTTCTTTTACCTCTACTTTGAAACTGTCCATAACTGCTGGAAAAATGCAAAATATGTGGTTTCAAAAACATGGAGTTCAAACTCTGCTTTAAACTCTGGAAGAAAATTTATTTGGAAGTCTGCAAAATTTGCTTATGTGTGGTTTAAAGGTGGAAATATTTGGTCTGATCAACTGAGACTGAACACCTGAGCAGTGCTCAATGCACAGTGCCAGGTAAAATATGGAATGTATTTTTTCTTCCTTAAAGTGGTGTCAGAAGTTTTTAGTGGTGTTTCACAATCATTAACATATGTTCTTTTTCCACAGATTGACATCAGCAGCAAAAGGAATAGGTCACATTTATTCTTTACCACCCCTTCCAGGATCTGAACGATGACTTTTAAGGGTATAAGCCAACAGGTCGTTAAAACTGACTCTAAATCTACCATCCCTTGAAAATCTGTGATACAGAGTAGTTACAGGATTTCACAACCCTCCAAACCCCATTGTCTTATTCGCATCACTGGAGGCACTACAGCAGAATCAGACGTTGGAATTCTGTTCAAGAGTCCACCAGTAATCAGGATTTGAGGTCCTGTTTTGGTACTGTGTTGTGTCCTTGGGAAAGGCACTTTACTCTGATTTTCCTTATTTTATCCTGGTGTGAATGGGTACTTGACTGGTTGAGGAAGGTTCTTCTTCTTCGTTCGTGGGCTGCAACTCCCACGTTCACTCGTATGTGCACAAGCGGGCTTTTACGGGTATGACCTTTTTTACCCTGCCATGTGCACAGCCATACTCCGTTTTCGGGAGTGTGCATGCTGGGTATGTTCATGTTTCCTTAACCCACCGAACGCTGACATGGATTATAGGATCTTTAACGTACATATTTGATCTCCTGCTTGCATATACATACAAAGGGGGTACAGGCACAAGCAGGGCTGCACATATGCTGACCTGGGAGATCGGAAAAATCTTCACCCTTTACCCACCAGGAGCTGTTACTGAGATTCGAATCTGGGACCCTCAGATTGAAAGTCCTATGCTTTAACCACTCGGCTATTGTGCCCGTCAGTTGAGGAAGGTACGGATTTGGCCCAACCTCCCTATGCAGAGCCCTATAAACAGTGGACATGAGTTCATTGTCATGAAGGCCGTTAAAAGCTAAGGGACCTTTAAACCTTTAACTCTGTCACTTACGTGTAACGTGCTCCCAGGTCCACTTTGGCTTGCAGAGCCTTGCGACAGAGGGTGGGCCAGTCAGCATCAGGGTGCTGGGCCTTGACGGGAGCCATCCTCTCCAGCAGGGTCTTGCAGCACTGCTGCACTGCCTGCACCATCAGGACACACAGCAAGTCCACTGGTTAAAACGCTGGACAATGTAGGCAACCATACTCCATTTTTGGGGGTGTGCATGCTGGGTATGTTCTTGTTTCCATAACCCACTGATCGCTGATATGGATTACAGGATCTTTAATGTGTAAATTTGATCTTCCGCATGCTTATACACATGGAGGGGGTTCAGGCACTAGCAGGTCTGCCCACATGTTGACCTGGGAGATTAGAAAAAATCTTCACCCTTTACTCACCAGGACAAGTTACCGAAATTCGAACCCTGGACCCTCAGACTGAAAGTCCAATGTCTTAACCACTCTACTACTGCGCCCATATATCATACAATATGATGTCATACAATACAATACAAGATCATAAAACACGACACATTACAGTATCATACAATACAACACCATTCAACACACTGCGCTTCACTCACATAGACGCACTGTTCGCTGGTGGTGCTGCCCCCAGAGATCATGGCGTTGTTGGCAATGACAGACTGGTTGGGGCGCACCTTCACCAGGTCCATGGGGATGCCCAGGGTGTGGGCTGCCGCCTGTGCTACCTGCCCGCAGTGGAGAAAACGGTCACATGTCATGACTCAAAAACTGGTTCTTTGTCTACGCCCAGGTACAGAAATAGGAAAAAAAAACAGTCACACAGCAAGACTGAAGAACGTTTTACAGTCTTTACCCAGGTACAGAATTAGACAATAAACACACCAAGACTGCCTTATTGTCTACACCCAGGTACAGAAATAGACAATAAACCAGTCACACAGCATGAGATATTGACAAACCTGTCACACATCAAGACCCAAGACTGGTTTACAGTCTATACCCAGGTTAAAAAAAAAGATAATAAACCAGTCACACGGCAAGACTGGTTTACAGTCTACACCCAAGTACAGAAATAGACAATAAATTAGTCACGAAGCATGACTCAAGACTGATTTACAGTCTATACCAGGTACAAAACTGGACAATAAACAGTGACTCAAGACTGGTTTACACTCTATACCCAGGTACAAAATTAGACAATAAACACAGCATGACTCAATACTGGTTTACAGTCTATACCCTGGTACAGAATTCTATACCCAGGCACAGAATCAGACAATAAACACAGCATGACTCAAGACTGGTTTACATTCTATACCGGGTACAAAATTAGACAATAAACACAGCATGACTCAATACTGGTTTACAGTCTATACCCTGGTACAGAATTCTATACCCAGGTACAGAATTAGACAATAAACACATCAAGACTCAAGATTGCTTTATTGTCTTTATTGACAAGGACTAACACATGAGTCACTGACAGATGATGTTGATGATTGTTTCTTTTTGTGGATTTTCCTGATGTAAACCCGGAGGTAGTGTCTGTCATATTACAATTTCATTATTTGACTGTTGTAAACAATAATTCTTTTAGCATACTCTGTCAGTCAATGGTAGTTATCATTCGCACGGCTTATTGTTCACTTACTGTGCCCCGGTCGCCATCTGGGGAGTCTTCATTCACATAATTCACAACGAAAAACGCTGAGTCCAAAATGTCCTCTGAACACTCAAAACATCTATCGTTGCAAATAAGAAATATATTACATCACTTTTTTTTTAAACACGATCAAAAGATATCTGATCGACGCCAGCCCCCGACAGAAGCGATAGAAAAAAAACCTGGTACAGAATTCTATACCCAGGCACAGAATCAGACAATAAACACAGCATGACTCAAGACTGGTTTACATTCTATACCAGGTACAAAATTAGACAATAAACACAGCATGACTCAATACTGGTTTACAGTCTATACCCTGGTACAGAATTCTATACCCAGGTACAGAATTAGACAATAAACACATCAAGACTCAAGATTGCTTTATTGTCTAAACCCAGATAAAGAAATGGATAATAAACCAGTCACACTTCAAGACTGCTTTAGCGTCTACGCCTAGGTACAGAATGAAGCAAACCAGTCACACAGCATGACTCAAGACTAAGTTTTATTGTCTATACCCAGGTACGGAAATAGACACCAAAAAAACCCAGTCTTGAGTCACATCATGACTGAGGTCATCCAGGCTCAAGATATCATTTCCTTTCATGCCTTTGCCTTTATTTATTTATTCATCTATCTGTCTATCTGTTATTTATCTCTGCTGCTTTGTTGTTTGCTTATTTTGCCTACTTTGTCTGATTATTTCATTCCATTGCCTCTTCATGTTTCACAAAAAAGCTATCATATGCCCTCCAGGTCTGATCAGTGCTCTGGGTCTATGGGGTCAGGTATACATCTGCTTTTTCTTTTTTATTTTATTTATTTAAATCCAACAGCTGATGTGTTGCATATACGGATCTGTCTGCATGTTTTGACACCTCCTTGAAACTGAAATGGTTGTTTACTGCCCAGCCGACCACACAGTGCAACATCAGCACTGAAAAACTGAATGTTAATCCTGTAGAATCCTGGAAAGAAAAAGAAAAAAAAGAAGAAAAAAAAAATTCAGGAAAGAAACTTTGGCACCATTATATTCATATTCATGCACAATAACCTGAGACATACCTCTGACATTCACTATTTCATCAATGTTTTCCCAAAGGATGAAAAAAAACCAACAACCCATAAACAAACCAACTGGCCAGGATATACATAGATTAATTATACATCACACGCAAAACTGAAAACAACAACAGGCTTCCAAACCTGAAACTGCCAGTGGGCATCCAGCATGGCCTGGGTGTAAAGAACAATACTACATGGCCAGAATGCTTGATCGTCAAGTCCAGAAATTGACAACAAAAACAACAAATATTCAAGGATTTCTGGAAAAAAAAAGGTGAATGGCCCATCATGGCAGAAATCAAGAAGGAAAGGGAGGGCAGAGAGAAACGACAAAGCCAGATACAAAGAGAGCTATAGGCAAAAATGGAAATTTCTGGCACAGAATTTCCAAATTGCTCCCAGCATCCCTTTGGGGGATGTATGGAAAATCACAAACAAATAAACAATTGAACAATTGTGCAAAACAAACATGAAAAACAAGAAACCTATGAACATTATTTTGTTGAAGTTTTCCACACGCACACATGACACAAAAGTATATTTTACGTACTTTGTCATGAGATTTTCTCCTAAAATCATGCAATGTCAATTTTTCAGTACCAAACTTAATAGAAGTAATGTCCAACTAGTTAAACAGCTGAATCTCTGTGCCATAATCCAACTGGGATGCTTCTATTATGTGACCTGCATTCTATATATATATTTTTTTATATGTTTTGTTGTTGTAAAAAAAAAAAAAGGAACTGTTGTTAACTGATGTTATATCTATTATTCATATACTGTCGATTGTGCTTTTCTAATAAGAAAGAAACATGCACACACACACTCACATTGTCAACTGAAACAAAGTTATTACACTTACTCCGTGCATGCATGTGTGTGGGTGCTTTACAAATTTATACTTTAATGTCTATTCAATGGAAAAAAAAAAAATCATGCATATAAGAAGTAGTGTGAATTTCCCACAAATGCCAATGTCAGTGTCATAATCGTTAATATTTTCTTATTTTTAAAAATTATTATAAAATCTTTTTTAACTAGTAGTAGTAGTAGTAGTAGTAGTAGTTGTCATCATCACTGTAGCTGTTTCATTATCATCTGTCAGACCAAGCCAGGTCCATCAATGATTACCTTGGTGTAGAGCCCCTGCCCCATCTCAGTGCCAGACTGACTGATGACCACGGTGCCATCGGAAGCAAAAATGGTCACCTGGGCAGGGAAGCCTGTCCCATCCCAGAACATTCCGTGCTTGATGGCGTTCATGGTCAGGCCTCTCTTCTTCCACTGGTTCAGCTGTACGTATTGTGGACAAATGTCAAACCCAAAGATTTTTCATTTCAGTGTTTTCATGTGCACTCATGCATCATGTGATATTGTGCGAAAAAATAATACACCCCACAAAAAACAACAAGAAAACAAACATCCCCATCCAAAAATATACACACATATACTTGCAAATGTTTTCATGTGCACATGTATATGAATGTAATTTTATATGAAAAAAAATCAGAATAATAAATAAATCAGACCAAAAGTAAAAAAAGATGAGGAAAAAAAAAGCCCTCATGAAACTCTCCACACATCCAATATGTGATATCCGATATGATACGATATGATTTGATATGGATGCTCATATGGTGCCTATCCTCGTTCGGAGACCAAGCTCTAGTGCTTTACAAAAAAAACCCACCTCTCCACACATCCTTACTGACAGCATGACACCCTCCAATTAGAAAAAAATCCAATTTTAACAATAAACAAAGTACAGCATGTTATAAGGTGCACACATTAATACCATAAACATAGATATGATCCCTGTCCATGCAGTGGCTGTGTTTGTGTTTTCAGCATACGTCGATATCATCATCATCGGAACTGTTCACATGTTTCACCATCAGCTTGCTTGTCTGCTCTGTCAATCCCTTCCTTCTTCAGTCCACACTGTCCCTGTTTCCCTTAGTGTGCTGTTTGTGAGCTGTTTTTATTCTAAATCATGGACAGGTTTCATTCATTTTCACTTCACAAACATTATACTTCCAAGATCGACTTAACTCACTCAGTACGGCCAGTCCTCTCTTCTCCTCTACACAGACCCATTGGATGTCCAGTGGGTGTCTGAATGACCCAACCTTTAGCTTCCGTCGTCAGAACTGTGGTATTCTTTGTCAACATTCACCTCTTCAGTATAAGAGCCTTCTGCCTGCAATATTTTGATGGTGGTAATTGGGGTGAAACGCTGTTAACGTCGTCTCTTTCGCCGTTCGTATGGAGAGAGTTAATCAACATGCTGAGACTGTCCAGTCCTCCTCCTTGGACACCTTCATCCTCAAGGTGTCCAGATCACAGTAAACACAAAACCCCTCTGCCCCCACCTTTTCCCCCCCAGTGGTGTGGTGATTTGCGGGCCTGCAGCTTCACTTAGGTTGCTACAGGGCCTTGGGCCTGAAGGCCTGAGTGCAGCTCCGCATGCAGTTGCGCCTTAACCGTTAGGGCCAAAATTCTTTCCCCTCCTTTCTTCTCTCCCCCTCTCCACGCTGCGCACCTCCCCACATGTCAATAATAGCCGGACTAATGGCTGATGGACATTGCAGGAAGAAGAAGAAGAATATGATTCTGATTCACAGCAGCATTTCAACAGATTCTAACCATACATTAAGCATAACATATCTGATGAGGCACATGGACTGGAGCCGAAGGGAAAAAAAGTATCACCTTATAATCTGTATAATACAGCAGTGTTTTTGTGGATCAAACTACATGAGTCATTCAACAAAATGTGAAACTGACCTGGTTGAAGGTCTGGACTTCAGCGATTCGAGACTCCACGTCCGCCAAGGTCTTCAGACGGGACCACACCTCATTCAGAGTGCAGTAGCTCAGGACATGTCCCATCATGTCAGTCTGCAGAACACAACAATCCACAATGAAGGCAGGTCAAGGTCAGGACATGTCCCATCAGGTCAGTCTGCAGAACACAGCAATCCACAATGAAGGCAGGTCAAGGTCAGGACATGTCCCATCAGGTCAGTCTGCAGAACACAACAATCCACAATGAAGGCAGGTCAAGGTCAGGACATGTCCCATCAGGTCAGTCTGCAGAACACAGCAATCCACAATGAAGGCAGGTCAAGGTCAGGACATGTCCCATCAGGTCAGTCTGCAGAACACAACAATCCACAATGAAGGCAGGTCAAGGTCAGGACATGTCCCATCATGTCAGTCTGCAGAACACAACAATCCACAATGAAGGCAGGTCAAGGTCAGGACATGTCCCATCAGGTCAGTCTGCAGAACACAACAATCCACAATGAAGGCAGGTCAAGGTCAGGACATGTCCCATCAGGTCAGTCTGCAGAACACAGCAATCCACAATGAAGGCAGGTCAAGGTCAGGACATGTCCCATCAGGTCAGTCTGCAGAACACAGCAATCCACAATGAAGGCAGGTCAAGGTCAGGACATGTCCCATCAGGTCAGTCTGCAGAACACAACAATCCACAATGAAGGCAGGTCAAGGTCAGGACATGTCCCATCATGTCAAGTATAGAGATCATCAGGTCAGGGCACGTCCCATCTTGACAGTCTACAGAACACGACAATCCACAACGAAGGCAGGTTTTGGGGGATTAGTTCCTCTCTACCTTTCATTCAACTGTGTGCAAGCTGAGCAAACCTCTTGGTATCATGGACCTGAAGCTGTTTGCTCTTGTCCTGTTTAGTGAGGGTGAAGGTTACTTTCATTCTTTTCACATTGTTTTATTCTTTGCTTGCTGCCTGACATTCCCCTTGCAGTGAGTGTGGCAGAGTATGCCTGTCTCAGATAAGCAAAGTATAAAAACTATTTTAAATTTTTTGCAGGTTGTCCTGCATAACTGGAGTGATGGCCTAGAGGTAACGCGTCCGCCTATGAAGCGAGAGAATCTGAGCACGCTGGTTCGAATCACGGCTCAGCCACCGATATTTTCTCCCCCTCCACTAGACCTTGAGTGGTGATGTGGACGATATAGTCATTCGGATGAGATGATAAACCGAGGTCCCGTGTGAAGCATGCACGTAGCGCATGGCAACAAAAGGGTTGCTCCTGGCAAAATTCTGTAGAAAAATCCACTTCAACAGGAAAAACAAATAAAACTGCACGCAGGAAAAAATACAAAAAAAAAAGGGTGGCGCTGTAGTATAGCGACGCGCTCTCCCTGGGGAGAGCAGCCTGAATTTCGCACAGAGAAATCTGTTGTGATAAAAGAAATACAAAATACAAAAAAACAACAACAAATAACTGGTCTAATTTTTCTGGACTAATGCCTGTCTCAGATAAGCCCCACACCAGTCACCAGCAAGCCTGCACCCAGTGTGGCTCCACAACCCTTCCATAAACCTTCATCTGTGAAACTGCATGTTTGGTGCATATCTGTTATGCATATGTGGGTGTATGAGTGAATGTGTGTCTCCATGTTTTACATTTATTTGCTTATTTATCATAATTGTTGTTCTTTTAATTTATTTATTTTATTATTATTATTATTATTATTACTACTTTTTTTTTCTTTTATTTATTTTTTAATTTTTTTAATTTTTATGTACGCTTATAGTTGACTTCATCAAGTTTTTGCGCCTTATACATATATTATTATTAGTAGTAGTTCTTTTTTTATGTATTCAACTATTTTTTATTCACCCTTTTTTTTTCTCAAGGCCTGACTAAGCGTGTTGGGTTACGCTGCTGGTCAGGCATCTGCTTGGCAGATGTGGTGTAGCGTATATGGATTGTCCGAACGCAGTGAAACTGAAACCTTCATCTTCGAAGCCAAGCCACATACATGCCACAACATGTCACGGGACCACACCATGCAACAAAACAAAAAACAAAATGAACCATAGCTTAGCACACAGCAAAAGCACAGCATAGCACATTGCCCAAGGTCTCAGACCTGGTGTTTTTCATACAGGTTGATCTCCTTGACCATGATGGGGTGTTTGTTGAGGGTCTTGGCCATGTGTTCCAGGATGGTCTCCATGATCAGTGATGCTGGCACAGGACCTGCCATGTACAGATACAGAGAGTGGATATATGATATGACATGATATATGATATGATATTATATGATTTGATATGGATGCTCATATGGCGCCTATCCTCGTTTGGAGAATAAGCTCTAGTGCTTTACAAACTCGGGGTCATTTGCACAGCAGGCTGCCTACCTGGGTAGAGCCGACTGACAAGCTGCCATTGGGTGCTCATCATTTGTTTCCTGTGTCATTCAATCTGATTTCAGGCACGCACACAAACACACTCAGACAGACATGTAACATTTTATGTGTATGACTGTTTTGTTCATGTACCCCACCATGTAGGCAGCCATACTCAGTTTTTGTCAGTGTGCGTGTGTGTGTGTGTGTGTGTGTGTGTGTTTGAGCGCGTGTGCACGCATGCATCATGCATGTGTGTGTATGTACATAAGAGAAATTAGATCTCAAATCATTTCTAAAGATTAAGATTTTAGGCACAAAGACACACAGAGAGAGAAAGAGAGATGCTGACCACCGTACTGTCATAAAAAGACAGACGTCTGACCTGGACTTCTGCAAGCAACGTTGGTTGGTTTGTTGGTCTTCACATTGAAGGGCCGGATTTTCCAGTTGGGTGAATAGTAACCTTGAAATAAAGAAAACAAGCTTCCTTCAAACACAAGAGAAAAAAAAAAGGAAAAAAAAAAAGAGTTAAAATCACTGGGTGCATAGTAACCTGAACATGGACAAATCACCTTTAAAAACAAAACAAAACAAACTCAAAAGCAGTAACATTAACACCTAATGTATGTGCGGCAGTGGCCTAGTTTTCTTATCACACAAAACGTTCTCTCTTCACCTGGGAGACAATGATCTTCCCAATTATACAACACAGTAGTAAATATCCTATGTTAATTTCTCTCATTGTGGAGTGACGGCCTAGAGGTAACACGTGTCCGCCTAGGAAGCGAGAGAATCTGAGCCCACTGGTTCAAATCCTGGCACAGTCACCAGTATTTTCTCCCCCTTCACTAGACCTTGAGTGGTGGTCTGGACGCTAGTCATTCCGATGAGACGATAAACCGAGGTCCCATATGCAGCATGCACTTGGCGCAGGCAAAAGAACCCATGGCAACAAAAGGGTTGTCCCTGGCAAAATTCTATAGAAAAATCCACTTTGATAGGAAAAACAAATATAAAAAAAACTGCAGACAGGAAAAAATATTAAAAAATTGGTAATGCTCTCAGTGTAGCAACATGCTCTCCTTGGGAAAAGCAGCCTGAATTTCACACAGAGAAAACTGTTGTGACAAAATACACTACACTACACTACAAAGTAATCTGTGTTCTGCAATCTGTGTCTCCTCACCATTATCCACACGCATCACCACCTCGTGCAGCATGGAGTTGCAGGAGAAGGTGTGACCCCCATCGATGTAGACGTCAACAATCACTGCCTGCAGCTTCCCTTCCCCAGTGAAACCAGCCTGCAACAACACCATTCTGAGCTCTTCTGTTGCTGTCAACTGAATCACACGCACAAAACAGATAACCGCACACCTGAGCTTGGTGGATTTTCAGTGGCCGTGTGCAGCCAGGAAATGGGCTATTTTGATACTTTTCAAGTGGAGATTTTTTTACCTTTGTTTACATATTCAAAATAAGTGTAAGGTACCATTGGAAAGAAAAATCTTTCTTCTATCACAATATTGTGATTGTGTGACTTGTTTTGTTTCCTCTACTACACTTAGCCATGCAAGGAAATAACGACAACAGAAGTGAAAAAAAGCAGAACTTGAATTCTCCACAGAACCTGCACAGGAGTGCGTCAAAACATCACAATAATGTAATAACCTATTCTTTCACTCACCTCAAATATTCAAAGAGTTCATCTTAAACACTGATACAGAATTCAGCTTCACACACAAGCATAAAACAAAAGAAGATGACATAGAAGCACACACTGTCACATTCAATACAGAAATCAACACAAGTCCCGTCAGTATTGTTACCTTCTTCGTTATTTTCACTTTCAACCGTAATGACACAGTCTTCATGTAAACTGTCTTCATTTTCTCTGTATTCATGTTTATTTTCTGAATCGCTTTACTCGTCATCAGAACCACTCGGAACATTTTCTTGAAGCACTTCTTCAAGTGACGCGACCACCTATCTTGTCCGCTTTGCTGCCATCTTCACAGCAAAATGACTAGCATTGTTTCATGTTTGTGGATTCTACCAGATATCAAACCTGTTTTGACCAAGGGCAGTTATTCTAAAGATAGATGGGTGATTGCTTAGTAGAATTATATGTGGGGAGTTTTCGTTTTGAGTAAAAACTTGGTACACAGATATGTTGAATCAGCAAGTGGTGCAATCACACAGATCTGCATGCCAAGTTTTCTGCACAACCTGTAGCTCCACCCATACATGCGTGGCATGTTGTGTGTATATATATATATATATATATATATATATATATATATATATATATAACTGAAATAAATAATTCACAATAAATTAGCTGCTGCTCTGCAAGAATGCTCAGGGCTACAAAGGTTCCCTGACTTGAAGGGAGTCTCTCCTCTGCACACTGTGACATGGCACTCCCCTAGAATCCTTCAACACAACAGCTGCAGCCACTCTGTCTGTGGTGATGGATGTTCTCCGCTTGTTTTCGTGCATACATTTATATAGACCTATATAACGTATGTACATTTACACAAACTTTTAATAAGGTATTCTCAACCTCTCATTTGAATTTTAAAAAAATTCTTCTCATTCCAAACCTTTCTGTTGCTGCCATAACATTTCAGGAACATCCGCCCACAACTTTCTGTGTAATCTGGCTCAGAAAGACAAACAAGATACACAGACATACACACAACTGCACAAACTAGACAAGTCTTTACCTTGTACTTGGCCAGTACTGGGAAACGTTTTCCAGCAAATGCCATGTTATCTGACAGAGACAAACTCATCCTCACTGGTCTGGAAAACAAAACAAAAAAGCAAAACAAACAATATTAATTCTAGCACAAAATATATAAATCTTAGCAAAAGTGGGTGACTCCATGTGTGAAATCCATTATATCACATAAAATGTACCTCCTTGACATACACACCTACACAAAAGAAACAAACCAACCAACAAGTATATCACATGACACAGCAGTGAATTGTAAGTAACCAAGTCAGTTTTACTGGAAACTATGTATGATAGTCGTGTATGACTATGACCATCAGAACAGCAGAGGAGGCAACTGCTGTCCCGACTATCTGGTCAAGAATTTGATTATAGTGGAGAGTGTCTTGCCCAAGTTACATCCCCACTCTCTTGGCCAAGAGGGTTTTAGGTCAGTCGGCGTTGGGGATAGTTCCCAAAGGCCAACTAGCCCCCAAGGCTGCAGCACTAAGAGCCAGTGCAATTTTTCCTCCTAGCTGGAAACTAAATGACCAAGCAATCTACAAGTAACTGACGATGAACAGACTGGCAATTACGCAGTAAAGAAACTATGAAGTTCTTGATGATGAACAAACTGGCAACTAAATGACTAAGTACCTGACAAACAATAAGCAATGAACTAAATGACAACTTAACAGCTCACAAATGACTGAAACGAGAAAAAAGGGTTCATTGTCTTGAAGTAATGTAAATAAAGTGTGGAAATTGCCTGCTTCATCTTGAAGTAACGTAAATAAAAGTGTGGAACTGAACTGCATTGTCTTGACGAAACGTAACTAAAGTGTGGAAATTGCTGGCATCGTCTTGGAGGATTTAACTGTTAGAATGTTTTTTTTGTTGTTTTTTTAAATTAAAAAAAAAAATTTTTTTGCTGCCCGATCATCAGCACCGTTTCAGTGGCATTACTCCCATGCCGCTCATTTAGATTCCTCCATATAGGGCCACACCCGGGTTTGTCCGTCACAGTTCCAGCGTCGGCAGTCCAAAGGGAACTATCGATGTTAGGTCGCCAGGAGGCCACACACCAGAGGAGACCCTGCACTGCTGCTGAGTCACTTCGGTGGTGTTCAGTGGTGCCTGTTCTGTTTTAATGTACTTAGGACACCACCTACTAAGCCCCCTACTAATGACAATAATGGCTTAGTCGCGGAGCCAGACTGAGTGAGCGTCCCTCCCAGAGTGGAGACCGCCACCACATCCCTCAAACAACAGCCCCCCAATGTTTTAAATTGTTTGTAACTTCCTTACTCTGGCCTATCCTGGCAAAACAACAGGTAACACAGAGGTGAAGGTTCACCTGCCGGTGCAAGTTGCGGCCAGGGCAGCAGCAGCAGCAGGGAACATAGAGGACTCCTGCTTGCCTCCAAATGCCCCTCCAACCCGCGGCATAAACATGTTGACGCTGACAACAAAGGTGGACAGGTCATGACTAAACAAACTAACTGAAAACACCCCCACCCCTCCACACACATACACACACGCATGGTACATGTACACAAACACACACATGCTCACACATACACAACACAAACAGAAAACTATCATCATTAAGAAGAAATCGTCTTTCAATGTTCAGAATGACAGTTTTGAGGCAGTTTTTGGAGAAGCTATGTATCGTTGTTGTTGTTTTGCTGCCCTACTACGGAGTCCCAGAGAAGATCATCTCCCTCATCCGGTGCACCTACCAGGACATGAGCTGCAGGACTGCCCCGAAAGTTTCGAGGTGAAGACTGGAGTTCGTCAGGGGTGCCTGCTGTCACCGTTCCTCTTCCTCCTGGTCATCGACTGGATCATGAAGACGACTATAACAGGCAGAAACATCGGTATACAGTGGACACTCTGGACACAGCTGGATGACCTCGACTTCGCCGACGACCTGGCGCTCCTGTCACACAACCACAGCCAGATGCAGGACAAGACCACTCGCCTGGAGACCACGTCAGCCAGGACAGGGCTCAAGATCAACAAGAAGACGACTGAGCTGATGAAGATCAACACCAATGCCAACACACTAGTCACAGTCGGTGGAGAACTCATCAGGGAGGTGGAGTCTTTCGTCTACTTGGGAAGCGTGGTTGACTGACAGGGAGGCACGGACCGAGACGTCACAGCCAGAATTGGCAAGGCAAGAACAGCTTTCATCATGCTCAAGAACATCTGGGCATCTGGAGCAATCAGTATGAAAACCAAACTCCGCATCTTCAACTCCAATGTGAAGTCAGTTCTGCTCTATGGATGCGAGACATGGCGGACAACACAGATGATGCAGCAGAAGATTCAGACATTCTTCAACACCTGTCTGAGGCGCATCTACAAGATCCGATGGTAGGAGAAGATCTGAAACGAAGATCTGTGGAAGCAAGCGGGACAGGAACCAGTGGCCAAGCAGATACTGTGGAGGAAGTGGGGCTGGATCGGAAGCCAACATCCAGCATCACAAGCCAAGCCCTGACCTGGAACCCGCAGGGAAAGAGGGAGAGAGGCCGGCCTCGCAACAGCTGGGGGCGAGACACCGAGGCAGAGCTGAAGCAGCAAGGGACCAACTGGACTGGAATGGCCAGAACAGCCTAGAATAGAGTGCGATGGTGAGGGGTCATCGATGGCCTATGCTCCACCAGGAGCAATGGGCGTAAGTAAGTAATAAGAAAGTTTTGCTGCCCTGATCATTTGTCCTGTTGGTAAGCATTATCCCCACACAGACATGTGCACACGCATGTGTACAAGCACACACACACACACACACACACACACAACCACACATTCCTTCCTTCTCTATACATCGGTAGGTCTCTTGGCACACAAAAGAGAGAAAGAAATGAAGGACTCACTGGCTGGTGGACATTCCTTCTCTATACATGTATCTGTCTCTTGGCATGCATATAAAAGAAAGAGAAGGAAAGAACAACTCACTAGTTGGCGGACTGGCCCAGGAAGCTGGCTACATTGGCCTGCACCATGTCACCGTATTGTGTGGAGCAGTACAGGTCCACCCCATCCTCAGATGGCACACACAGCGATATCTGTACACACAGCACACAGGGATATCTGTACACACGGCACACAGGGATATTTGTACACACGGCACACAGGGATATTTGTACACACAGCACACACAGCTATATCTGTAAACATGGCACACACAGCTATATCTGTAAACATGGCACACACAGCTGTATCTGTAAATATGGCACACACAGCTATATCTGTACATACGGCACACAGGGATATCTGTACACATGGCACACAGGGATACCTGTACACACGGCACACACAGAGATGCTCAACTCTTTCTATACTAAGGTACGCTATAGCATACCTCATGCGCACAACGGTAAGACATGTATTGAGAAGGAATGTCCGCTGTAGCGTACCGTGAATTTAAAAATTCGTAGTCCATAGGTTAATGGTTTTGTGCAAAACTAAACGGCACAGCTCTGTTCTACAGTCACCCAAAGAGCACCTGTACTTTTATTGTGGCTGAAAATGCCTTTGTTTGAGTTCAATACATGCGAGCGTACAGTCACCCCTCTCGCTCACTCGCTTGACAAGATGGCGTCTCCGTCAACTTCAGCAAGTACTGTGGCTCAAAGTCGGATGCAAACTGATTGTATAGTGGATACCCACAGTGCATACGCATTCAACTGCTACAATTAGGAAGTGTCTATGGTTACAAAAGACCACATTTGTAAAATTTCTGTTAGATAAGAAAAACTCACCCTCTTTGTCGGTTGTGAAAAACACGGATTTTTTTCAAAATATGATAAGTCAGTCAATAATTAAGTGAGTGCTTTGAAACTTTGCAAAATGTAGTCCATTCTATTCTTTATATTATCACAAAATTTCACCGCTGTATGTAATTGCATTCTTTTTTCAGATATTTTTCTTGTAACATAAACAAATGGCCAGTACATAGATTATAATGAAGGAAGTCATCGGCCAGTATAGAATGAGTTAGAGCCAACAAGCTTAAAGCACCAAATGGTAATACTGTTCACTGAGAAAGCAAACCTGGACCTGCTCTATGCACACACAAACACGCACACATACATATATATATTTACATATATATATACATATATTATATTTCACAAGGCACACATATACATATATATATATCCACACTTGGTCCAGCCACAAGCAACCACGTCTTACTCAGGGTACAGAGTAAAATTAACTCACACAGTAAAACAATACAGTGAAACCACAGTGGTGGGAAAATTATAACATCTTCTGAAGCAGAATGGACTAAGACTGCAGCACAAATAGTAAAAAGTGATAACTCGCTCCATTCACAAGGCACAAAACTTCAAGTCAATGCTGCTCATGCTACGGAAGCACAAGAAGCATTGACTTGAAGTTGTGTGCCTTGTGAAATGAGAAAGTTACCACTCTTTACTATTTGTTAATCATTTGTTCTCCTAGCCTCACTGCTTATTAATTTTAAGACCTTGAAAAGAGCATGAGAAGTTTTGGGAAATGTCAAAAATGTGAACACAGCACAGTCCAAAGAGTGTGGTTGGAGAGATGTAAGTACAACATAGAGCAGGCCACAAGCAGCCAGTACCTGAGATTCCAGGTAGAAATGGTACTGTGTCCCCATGTTGACCTCTCCCTCCACCGTGTTGTCTGCCTGGCCAAGAGTGCCTGAGGCAGACAGTCACATCACTCCTCACTGACAACACATCTCTTGGCCAAGAGTGCCTGAGGCAAACAGTCACATCACTCCTCACTGACAACACATCTCTTGGCCAAGAGTGCCTGAGGCAAACAGTCACATCACTCCTCACTGACAACAAATCTCTTGGCTAACAGTGGCTGAGGCAGTCACATCACTCCTCACTGACAACACATCTCTTGGCCAAGACTGCCTGAGGCAGGCAGTCACATCACTCCTCACTGACAACAAATCTCTTGGCCAAGAGTGCCTGAGGCAAACAGTCACATCACTCCTCACTGACAACAAATCTCTTGGCCAAGACTGCCTGAGGCAGGCAGTCACATCACTCCTCACTGACAACACATCTCTTGGCCAAGAGTGCCTGAGGCAAACAGTCACATCACTCCTCACTGACAACACATCTCTTGGCCAACAGTGCCTGAGGCAAACAGTCACATCACTCCTCACTGACAACACATCTCTTGGCCAAGAGCGCCTGAGGCAAACAGTCACATCACTCCTCACTGACAACACATCTCTTGGCCAACAGTGCCTAAGGCAAACAGTCACATCACTCCTCACTGACAACACATCTCTTGGCCAAGAGCGCCTGAGGCAAACAGTCACATCACTCCTCACTGACAACACATCTCTTGGCCAAGAGTGCCTGAGGCAAACAGTCACATCACTCCTCACTGACAACACATCTCTTGGCCAAGAGTGCCTGAGGCAGTCACATCACTCCTCCTCACTGACAACACATCTCTTGGCCAAGAGTGCCTGAGGCAGACAGTCACATCACTCCTCACTGACAACACATCTCTTGGCCAAGAGTGCCTGAGGAAAACAGTCACATCACTCCTCACTGACAACACATCTCTTGGCCAAGACTGCCTGAGGCAAACAGTCACATCACTCCTCACTGACAACACATCTCTTGGCTAACAGTGCCTGAGGCAGTCACATCACTCCTCACTGAAAACACATCTCTTGGCCAAGAGTGCCTGAGGCAGTCACATCATTCCTCACTGACAACACATCTCTTGGCCAAGAGAGCCTGAGGCAGTCACATCATTCCTCACTGACAACACATCTCTTGGCCAAGAGTGCCTGAGGCAAACAGTCACATCACTCCTCACTGACAACACATCTCTTGGCCAACAGTCACATCACTCCTCACTGACAACACATCTCTTGGCCAAGAGTGCCTGAGGCAGTCACATCATTCCTCACTGACAACACATTTCTTGGCCAAGAGCGCCTGAGGCAGTCACATCACTCCTCACTGACAACACATCTCTTGGCCAAGACTGACTGAGGCAGTCACATCACTCCTCACTGACAACATGTATGCATCTCTTATCTATATTCTGCTTCCTTCTTTTTAACCCCTTGACTGCTGAACCCTGGCGGAAAGAGATCACTGCGGCAGGAGTCTGAAGTACAACTGGTACTTGTGTGTATTGTGTGTACTACTTTAAAGTGGTCTAACTGATTTACGCCAACAAAAGTTATACAATCCCAAAAGGGAAAAATGCAAATAAAGAATGGTACAGACATCCTGACCCAGTAGGCTCAATTTTAGTGAGGTGACAGCCCTACACTGATGAGTATATTTGTCAATAGAAGCCAAGGGGTAAAAAAAAAAACAACAAAAAAACCCCAACAAACTCCCTGCTGCAATAGAATGACAAAATTTTCCTTTTGAAACATTCATCTTTTCCAGTTTTATATATATATATATATATATATATATATATATATATATATAAATAAATATATATATATATATATATTTAAATGAACCTTATTGATTTGAAATACTGACACATCAAGAAGGAAGTAAAGAAATGAGACAAACATAAGCCAAGCATGGCTAATTCATAAATCTAAATTCATATCATATCATTTCAACCTATCTACATACATACAATGGGAAGTCATTTACAGCTTAGTCTTTTGTGAAGGACTATGATTCTCAAACTAGCTTTAGGGGCTAGTTGGCCTTTGGGAATCATCCCAGCGCCGACTGTCCTAAAACCCTCTTGACCGAGAGAGTGAGAATGTAACTTGGGCAAGACATTCTCCACCGAGTATAATCAAATTCTAGCCCAGATAGTTGGGACAGCAGTTGCCTCCTCTGCTGTTCTGATGGTCACAGTCGGACACGACTGACTATCATACATACAAACACTTACACACAAACAAGCCTACATTTCTACATACATACATGCATAAAAACCCTCAGACTGACAGACATACAACTGTATAACACATTTTCATCCACACTTATGTCTACACACACACACACACACACACACAATAACACCATCTCCTCTCACACCGTTCCACAACCAAATCCCACAGACTCACCCTCAGCATCCCCGACAACAACGGTGTCAACGCTGCAGGGATGGAAGCTGTTGGCTGCGATGCCTTGCTGGATGCTGAGCACTGGCTGCTGCACATCCCTGTACTTCACCGCCACACGCCGCGCTGCCTCGTTGGCCAGCAGCTGGCTTTCTGCACTCAAGCCGCATGATCAAGAGTCAAAATCAAATCATACTGTTTATTGTTGTTTACTTCATCTGCTCCGTTTCAGTGGCATTACTCCCATGCCGCTCATTCCGAGTCCCCTGAACACAGCCACACAGTTTTCTTTATCATCGCTAATAGTCCAGCCGACCGCACAAGGCAATATCAGGACTGCCAAACCATACAAATGCTCAACCGCATCAACACAAAACTGTCACATCTACATAGACACACACACACACACACACACACACACACACACAAAAACTCCACCAGGACAAACCCACAAAACACAGTTCATGATACATTATCCTAACCATTTCAGCTCCTTGGGGTAAATAAGACTAGGCCGTGCTCAGGATGTCAACCCTTCCTATTTAACTCACTTGGGACGACAAGTTTTCTCCCTTGCTTTTCCCCACAGACGGCCCATTTGTAAGGGTTTGGAAAAAAATTACAAAAAATAAAAAATACTGTGTAAGAAAATGAAACTTTCAGAACTGGTTTATTACGTGTTGAGCTATTACATATATAAAAAAAAAATATCAAATTTCTCATCTTATTTTTACAGTTTTGCCATATGTAGAAAATACTGCCAATTTTTCACCCCGAATCACCATACCCATGCTCGCTTTCTGCATTAAATTCGCTTTCTTCTTCGTCATCATCCACCTCTTCAATGTCCGACCCTTCAGTATGTAGCATTTCAAGTACTTCGGCAACCCTAAAACGTTGCCGTCACTGCCTTGTTCGCTTCACAACATTCTGACAAGAGCCCACTTTGCTCACAGGTTGGCACGCGAGCAGACGACCGGTCAGTGACTTTGTCAGCGTGAGTGCGAGACGGGCCACACATCCCAGGCTGACCAATCATACTGTTCGATTGTGGAGTGACCCAGAATAGCCCACTCTGCTTGGCTGATCACAAAATCACGTGTACAGCGCATGATGGAATTTTACTTTTGGAGAATACTATTCCATTCCTTCGTCCGAATCCGAATACATTTTGTGTAGGAATGCGTGAGCATTCCTTCGTCCGGAGAGAGTTAATTCATCATCCCCGCATTACAAAAAATCACAACAAAAAAAAAAGAAAAAAAAAGAGAATTACTTCAAAGCTAAACAAAAAAAGACCAAATAGGCAAATAACACAGCAGAATGGACAGCATTTTAATCAAGTTAAAAACATCTGATTTCCTTTGGTGAATGCTGATAGGTTTTTTGCCATGTGAAAAAATGACACCAGGAAAAATCAAGTGGAAAGTCTAATGCTGATCTCAACAGAAACACAGCAAAAAGCCTTTCAGGTTTATCATTTAAAAGGCTAAAGCTAAAACATCAGTTACATGAATTAAAAAACAAAACAACAAAAAAAAAATATGGAAATTACAAATCAACAGAAAAAAAATCTTTTATCATGTCCCCACCATCTTGACTGGGAGGCAACTAACAAAGCAATATGTCTTGTTATAAATCAACATACAAAACAAAAAATAACAAACAACAACACAAACACATTATCCCTTCCCCCATGATAACCAGTAAATGTCTGACATCCTGACAGAATACAATCTATTTCTGCTACAATGACAGGAAAAACAAACAAAACTGCACGCAGGAAAAAATACAAAAAAAAAAGGGTGGCGCTGCAGTGTAGCGATGTGCTCTCCCTGGGGAGAGCAGCCCGAATTTCACACAGAGAAATCTGTTGTGATAAAAAGAAATACAAATACAAATCCCCAGTACTTGGCATCAGACACGAGGAACATTGATGAATTCCCAACAACGCCTCTACAGCGCTGGTAAGGGAAACGAACAAACATACAGGGCACAAAATCCAGAAAGAAATTACATCAAGATGATGATGACCTCACTGACGGGCGCAATAGCCGAGTAGTTAAAGCGTTGGACTGTCAATCTGAGGGTCCCGGGTTTGAATCACGGTGACGGCGCCTGGTGGGTAAAGGGTGGAGATTTTTACGATCTCCCAGGTCAACATATGTGCAGACCTGCTAGTGCCTGAACCCCCTTCGTGTGTATATGCAAGCAGAAGATCAAATACGCATGTTAAAGATCCTGTAATCCATGTCAGCGTTCGGTGGGTTATGGAAACAAGAACATACCCAGCATGCACACCCCCGAAAGCAGAGTATGGCTGCCTACATGGCGGGGTAAAAACGGTCATACACGTAGAAGCCCACTCGTATGCATACGAGTGAACGCAGAAGAAGAAGATGATGACCTCACTGAATGTCAAATGTTACTGAATCATTATCTGCTGAATGTGAATTGTTGATCTGTGTTGTAATGAAAAATTAAAACTTTCTGTGCAAGGAAACAAAAAATCCCCACCCCCACCCCCCAAAAATCAAGATCTTGACAGTAACAAACCCTTCCAATAAAAAACAACAACATAGGGTGGCATAGTGTGTTGGTGACATGTGAAGCGTATGATGCATGTCTGATACAGGACTCTTGCTGGTTACAGTCATACTTATCATTTTCTTTCAACTGCCGGTGAAGGCAATGTTTTCTTGCTACAGGAAAAAAAGTAAAAGAAAAAAACAAACAAACTCACAACCCCACCCCCATGCCTCCAAAATGGCAGCGTCTTTGAGCATGATGCACATGTGTGTGCCTATATATCCTTAATACACTGCCTATGACAGTGAATGACAGACCAACAAAAACAAAAAAAAAAGTGTGTATAACTTTTTTTTGTTTTGTTTTCTACCATTCATTAAAAACACAAAAAAATCAACTTGCCTGCCACAATCACTCCAATAGGCTGGCCAGCATAGGTGATTTTTCCAGAGGACAGTATCTAGCAACAAAAGAACATTCCACATGTAACCTGCTTCTCATTTTAATGGAATGGTCACAATATTAAATTCTAAGGTCATGAAAGTGCTCATTGTCATCAACCAGTTTGCAGTCTACTATTTCTATAGCTATAGAGGACAGTGTCAAATTCTGAATAGTGAGGGGTGATTTTTATGGATTATCTGTATGGAGGACTCAAATTATAATGGCAGAACTTGTTTAATAATGTCAGTTCAGCTTTCTTTGATCTGAGCATTTGTAGATAAACGTGTGTGTTTGTGTGATTCATTAAAAGGCATCTTTATTTAAAAAAAAAAAAAGAAAAAAAAAAGAAAGAAATGGACAAGTGCAATTCCACATAGCTTTCACTAACCTAAATATGCAATGAAACAGCTTGTTGATTGAAAAACTGTGATTTAAGCTAAGCAACAAAATGTTACCTTTCGCATCGCTGAATATGCAATGAAACAGCTTGTTGATTGAAAAATTGTGATTTAAGGCCAGACACGGTAGTGAAATTTTGACCAAAATCATGATTTTTTTGTGATTTTCGTTTTTTCTCATAATTTGCTTCTTCAACATCTAATCTTTATAGTCCGTTTCACCTGGGTACTATATTCACTTAAATAAAGCTTTAAACTGCATCAACATGTGTGATTTCTTGTGAGTACAAGCACATCTCTTCCTTTTCCTGTTTTCTCAGTTTTGTGTTTTGTCCTCGTAAAACCATTTTTCAAAATGCTAATGCTAAAAAAATTTAAAAGATAGCATGTTCAAACTTAGTACTTTATTTCTTTATGTATTCATCTTTATTATAGTGCAGTGGTTTGTATACTACTAGAAAAAGAATGAATATACACTCATTTGAAAAAAATGATGTCAAGGAATTTATACTCATTTCAACAAAAATTAAAAAAAATAAAAATGTATTTATTCAAATTCCAAAATACCACTGCACTATAATAAAGAACAAATACAAATAAATCAAATAAAACAAACAGAAGTAACATATCTATAAAGGTACCGAAGTTATAAGCTTTTAATTTTTTTGTCGGCCATTTTGGTTTCGTTTCCATGGAAACCGTCACGACAAATTGCACAAAATGACCTTTTTAGACATGTTTAGTCCAATATCTTTACATACCTTGTCACATAAAGCCATAAACTTCAAGTTTATTTCATACGGTTTTGTACTACCGTGTCTGGCCTTAAACTAAGCAACAAAATGTTAGCTTTCACATCGCTGAATATGCAATAAAACACCTCATTGATTGAAAAACTGTGATTTAAACTAAGCAACAAAATGTTAGCTTTCACATCGCTGAATATGCAATAAAACACCTCATTGATTGAAAAACTGTGATTTAAACTAAGCAGCAAAATGATAGGAAGTGCAATGCTACACTCAACAGCAAAACATAGCACAGACCTCCTCTGCTTCAGTTTTATGGACGGTCCATGGGTATGCCATGTTCTTGCCCTGAGCAGGAATGTCTTGAGCCGAGATGTACCGCACAACACCAGGCAACTCCTGTCACAAGAAAATACATCCTTCACACACATGGCGCAAAGGTTTGGACAAGATACTTTTGACTCTACCACCTCTTATGTATACATAATACATGGCTTATGCAGTCATTAATCTATTTTGTATTTGTATTTGTATTTCTTTTTATCACAACAGATTTCTCTGTGTGAAATTCGGGCTGCTTTCCCCAGGGAGAGCGCGTCGCTACACTACAGCATCACCCATTTTTTTTTGTATTTTATCCTGCGTGCAGTTTTATTTGTTTTTCCTATCGCAGTGGATTTTTCTACAGAATTTTGCCAGGAACAACCCTTTTGTTGCCGTGGGTTCTTTTACGTGCGCTAAGTGCATGCTGCACACGGGACCTCAGTTTATCGTCTCATCCGAAAGACTAGCGTCCAGACCACCACTCAAAATCTGGTGGAGGGAGAGAAAATATCGGCGGCTGAGCCGTGATTCGAACCAGCTCGCTCAGATTCTCTCGCTTCCTAGGCGGACGCGTTACCTCTAAGCCATCACTCCACTTTCCGTAGGTGCTCACAGCACATAATATATATCATAATAAAACCATCAGCATGCATGATGGTAATCTTTGCAGTATTCTGCGCAACTGAAGCAGACACAGACAAACACTTCCATTAAATTTAATGCCGAGATAAAACCATAAAAATCAAGGCTAAACCTAAAGGCCATTAATAATAAACAGCATAATCTATACATTCTTTCCTGTTTGACTTAAAGAAAAACAAATATCATCATCGTTATAATAACATTACTGTTATCAAACATTTCGGAAAATGTGTTAACATTTCTATACATTTTACCTAATCATCAGGTATATACTGATAAAATAAATGGCCTTGACATGAAATGTCTATCTACTTTGACTTCACATTCACAAGCAGCTTGGTGTTATGGTCTTTGTGTTTGATCCAGAAGTCATTATCATTCACACTGACAATGTTTAAACACATCAGGACCACGCTACAAAATATAACTTTCCTAAACAGTTTATTCCAGTTACTTTCATTACAGTGTTTTTAAAAAAATGTTTTTACACTTTTGAAAATTAAAAAAACAAAACAAACCATGTTCCAATGATAGAGTAATAATATGAATGAACAGAACACCATTTGTTTTTTTCAGGGAACAAAAAAAAACCCACAATACAAAACAGTTGTATTTTGACAAGAAGAAAGAAGAAAAAGGGGGAAAAAAGCAGACAGATAAAGAAAGAGATAAATAAACCGATATATCAACAATGAAATACTGATATTCGCATATAATAAAGCAAGCATTAACCATGCCTTCTGACATCACACAGCATGGAATAAAAGGGTACGTAACTTGTATACAACACTGTCAACAACCAAGAGCCAGCAAAGCAGAAATGCAGACATGAACCATGATAGTTGTTATCATCATCGCTGTCACTGACCAGCGCTGGAGTGGGGTCAACAGACTCGATCTCAGCACAGGCCACAGTGGACAAAACAAAGGCTGCATGCAGTTCGTGCTGAAAGCTTGGCAAGTCGTTCACAAATATGGCTTCTCCGCTCGTCTGGGAAAAAAACAAACAAAAATAAACATACCAAAAAAAAAAAAAAAAAAAAAAAAAAGAACAATAGTGATTGAAACAAAACCAAACAAAACTTTTTTGACCTTTGAATTCAGATGTCCATAATGTTTAATATTTTTGTTAATTTTCATGTAGATTCTTATTTGTACTATTCTTGATGTTATATGTAATTTTATGTTATCTCTGCATTTTTGATGTTATCTGTCTAATTTATTTATTTTAAACCCCACCAAAACAACAAGTAAATTGATCATGTTAAAAAGAAACAAAAACATACAATACTGATAATAATAAAATATACATATACTGACCACGTTAAAAAAAGGTGTACAGATCAAAAAGAGAGAATTACTGTTAACATCAAACGCCAGATAGCTGATATAGTTAGTACTGTATATCCTCACTGAAAGTGAAAAACATGGTAAGAAATGATGTATGTACATTTTTTTTGTTGTCAGTAATATGTACAGGAAATTTTTTTTTTTCAAATCTGGGTTAATTTCTTAAAGAATTTTAACCATTTAAACAGGCGTGTAATTTAAAAAAAACAACCAAACACATTCTTAAAAAACATAAAAAATCTGTATGAACCCTGATTACGACCCAAGGCTGTTCTTCGATTTAACTTCTATTCATGGAGTGCAATTTTAGACGTATATATTTGGCGAACAACCCATTTGAAAAAGCAACGTAATTATAAAAAAAAAAACCCATCAAATTCTTGAAACACTTTTAAAATAAGTATCAACCTTGCATGTGCCCCATGTGTGTTCTCAGGATTAACGTCCATTCACATAGTGTGATTTTAGAGGAACCTATTGTACGCATACAACCCACACTGACCTGCAGAAGAGCGGTCTTCTTCGGCATGGGTTGCTTGAGTGGCCAGTCCTCTCTCTTCTCCTGGAAGGTCTGCTCAGCCACTGACACTGGACGCTGAAGGCTGCTGGCGCCTGACGCCAGCCTGGGATCAGATGGCGCCACCAGTCCCAGCAACATCTAGACAGCAGCATCCAAAGCATACCGTTAAGTTGTTTACGAAGCATATCATAAGTTTGTCAACAAAGCTTACAGTAAAGTTGTCAACAAACAAAGCTTACAGTAAAGTTGTCAACAAAGCTTACCGTTCAGTTGTCAAAAAAAAAGTCCATAAAGTTGTCAACAAAACTAACTGCAAACTGACAACATTGCTGCAAACTGACAACATTGCTGCAAACTGACAACATTGACAACATTACTGTTTATTCTCACCACTGTTTATACTGTTTACTGTACTAATTCCCAGAAACTAACAGCCTTATTGTTTGTACTGTATACTTTCCCAGTAGCAAACATTACTGTTTGTACTGTTTTCCTCTTCCCAGAAACCAACAGACGTCCTGTTTGTACTGTACACTCCTTCCCAGATACCAACAAACTCCCTGTTTGTACTGTACAATCCTTCGGAATGCACCAAAGCCTGACCTTGTAGAGGAGACTGGCAGCCAGGTCACGGCGGTATTCAGGTGGGGCAAGTAGAACGCCTGATGACGGCTGCAGTTCTGACTTCAACAGCGATAAGCCATCTGAAAACCCCCCAAAGAAATGACCATTTAACAAGCAGATCATGAAAATATTTTAATAATAACACAAAAACATACCAAAATGCACCCAATGAATTATACATACATAAAGACACAAATACACAAATACACACAAACATGCATACATAAAAACATGCATACCCTCTCCCCAACCAACCCAAACACACTTACACATGCATAAATACATGCACACATTCATACACATATATACATTAACATAGTTCAAACATACCACGCATGTTCATGATTATACTCTTTTCGGATGGGCATGCCACAACCAACCAGACCCAAGTGTTCACTGTGATCAACAGTGTTGTCATATATTGAGTTTTTTTGTGTAAGGTGGCCCCACATGGTTGCCAGAATTTAGTTTTCAGACACAGATAGGGCACATACAGCTGATAAGCAGCAGGGGTCTGATTGGAGAAAAAACAAAAAAACACCTTGTATGCCAAAAATTACGGTAATCCAATCAAACCCAATACAAGATGGGTAGACAGACAGACAGGATGACAAGTGGGTGAGGGGGCGGGGGTGGGGGTGGGGGTGGGGGGGAGGGCAGAAGGGTGCTGGGGGGGGGGGGGGGAATCACTTACCTTTTATCAGCTGTGTTGTTATTTCTTTCCCCGCAAAGAACTGCTCTGTTGTTTTTGCATGAACCTGAAGATACATCCCAATGTTCAAATTCATGCAGCAGAGTTAAATGACCACTGCAATGACAAGCTGCGTGTACAAACTTGCACACTTCCCGCACTGGGAAAATGTGAAATGTTTTCCATGTCATATTTTGATTGTGTTCTGTTTACAAAATCAGAATACACTTTGTATATCTCTGTAATCAACACAGCTTTGGCTCATACGGAATTCAGACTTATCAAAAACATCAATGTAGCATAAGGCAACCTAACACAATATAGTATTTATAAATGCAATCATAAAACCACATGTCATTCAAACAAATAACCACCCATATCAACAACAACAAATCACCACCTCCTCTGACAGAAAAGAGCAGAAAGTAAAAAAACCCTCCATCAACAATGATTTTAAACTCTGCAACCTTTTGTGCTGTGGTCATGGGCAGATAAACTGAATACATACACACACATACACATGGACAATGCAACCACACACACACACACACACACACACACACACACACACACTCATACCCATATTAACCAAATATATACTGATATAGTAATATACATATGCGCAGCACTTTAAACACGCATGAAGCACACACACACACACACACATCACACATGTGTTCTATCTTTCTCTCAGATCCCTACACACACAAACACTGTTACATACCAGTTTATCATCAATGCCTCCAAAGACAAAGGAAGGCTGACCCACGATGTGTTTACCATCCTCCGCCATTTTGATCTTGAAAGCAGCATTCACATAGGCAAAGGCACTCTGACAAGAAAACATGTCATGGAATCCTCATGAAAGAAATTCTGGTGCTTGATTTTGAGCAGCTGTGGATCATATCATTGAGTCTTCGGGACCAAGCACGCACACGCAAACACACACACATATCACATGCACACACACACTCATACATAACATGCAAAGTATATACAAAAAAAAAAAAGAGAAAAGAAAATGTATATGTATTCATGCATGTGTTTATGTACCTGCATGTCTTTGTGCAGTGCTATTGTGTGCTATACATTTTTGTGTGAGTGCTTACGTGTGTGTGCAGTGAATGCCAAAATAAACTGCTACATCAATAAATCAACTGGCATTGTCAAGTATGCGCTGTATACTAAACACACATCAACAAGGACGTCAGTAACAAACAGCAGAGCAAGAATGATTGATCTGAGTTTTGCAAATCAGAGATTTAAAAAAATAAAAGGAAAAAATGAAAAGACCACAAACCATACAAGCGTAAACCCCCCCCCCAAAAATCAAACAACCCAACAAAGCATTAAACAACACCTCCCGTCAAGAAAAACAGGATAAATGAAATGCAATAACCAAAAACTGACAAAAAAAAATAAACAGACTAACAAACAAACACAAGCTAACATAACAAAGATGTTCTCTATAACAAAAAAAAAAAAAAAAGAAAAAAAAAAGAAAAAAAGTGGAAATCACCCAACATTACCACCAAGAAGTACAATAAGAAAAAACAAGAAACAGATGCATCCTGCGCATACAGAAAAAGAAAAAAGAAAAAAACGAGAAGAGACTGACCTGAGATCTGGGAGCAACCTTGAAGGAACGGAAGCACTCCAAGGGCTGCAACTCTGGCAGGTAGAGTGAGGTCAGGACCTTGCCAGTCATGTCCACCTCCTTCAGCAGATCCCCCAGAGGCACTACCGTCTCCACGCTCTTCTCACAGTCTGCTCACATGCACACACACACACATAAATGCAGACACACACACACAGACAAATACACACGTACACACACACAACACGCACACACTCATAAACACATGCAAACACACACACATAAACACACTCAGACACAAACACACACATAGATACACACAAGCTCATACACACACAATAACACACACACACACACAGACACATACAAACACACATGTACACACACGCACTCAACACACCCACACATGCAGGTGAAATTTACCATAGATGGAGACAGAAGCACAGGCAGCCTCAAACATTGTGAAGAGGTCTGAAGGAAAGCCGGGTTGAGCGTATTTGATGTACAAGTTGCCCCCAATACTAGCTGCCTGCAAGTGTATCAGTTATGGGTGTTATTACAATGCTGAGCAGGTGTGTGTATGCTAGCGTGCATGTGGATGAGCATGCGTGTGTATGTGCATGCTGGTATGCATGTGTGCACGTGCGTGCATGCGTGTGTGTGTAAGCGTTTACATGTGGGAGCAAGCGTGAGCCTCTGTGTGTGTGTGTGTGTGTGTGCGCGTGCGCGTGTGTGTGTGTTGTGCTGTGGTGTGCATGTGTGCATGCATGCGTGTGTATGTATGATGTGCTGTGCTGTGCTGTGCTGTGTAGTGTGTGTACGTGCTTGCCCATGTACTTTATTGCCTCACATTTATGAAACATGCTGCAGAATCAAACTGCTGTGCTGTTACTATATACTGGTTTATTGCATTCATATTGCTGAAATGTGGTGTGGGAATGTGTGAACATGCGTGCCTGTATATGTCTGAATGTGGTCTGATTTGTGCCGAGTTTAGTTTCCTAATATTGTCTGTGTGTTATCTGGAGCATTCTTTATTATCTATGCATGTCTGGGTGCATGGGGGATGCTTTGCTGTAAAATCTCACTTGCTGCTATCTAACATGGTGCGTGCCTTTGGCACGATAGCAATGCACAATGAAAATAAAACCACTGGAACCACAACCAACGTTATTATCTGTACTTCCCATTATGTTATTGTAAGGATGTAAAGATACAACAAGAGAGGCAAGGCCTTCAAGACTCACTTGTGATACATTTTTTTTTTAAATCCAAGCTTTTTATGTATTAAGTATAATTTCAAAATGTAATGTTTAAGATGAGAAAGATCAGTTTAAAGCAAATTAAGTCCCCTAGCATTAATTAGAGTAATTTCCCTTTTTTACTATCCGCACCAAAACATTTGCAAACTAAATAAAACTTCCATGCTTAACAAAAGAAGTTCCTGTTTGAACAAAAAATGATAATAATGACTGCTCGTTGTTGGGTCAGAATATCAGATTAAAGTGCCAAGTTTAGAGAATACAAAAAATATAAATATAACAGTAAATGCAGTTTGCATATAATTTGGCTTCTTTTTTTAATTTTTTTGTGCCCATCCAAGAGGTGCAATATTGTTTTAAACAAGATGACTGGAAAGAATTGAATTTTTCCTATTTTTATGCCTAATTTGGTGTCAACTGACAAAGTATTTGCAGAGAAAATGTCAATGTTAAAGTTTACCACGGACACACACACACACAGACAACCGAACACCGGGTTAAAACATAGACTCACTTTGTTTACACAAGCGAGTCAAAAACCAGATGAAGCATGCAGATATGTGGGAAGAAAATATAAATACAATATGTATGCTCCAGACTAGGAATTTTATCTTCTGCTCTGCACTGAAAAGCATGTACGTGCATACACACTCACATACATGCACAAAGACACAAACACATTTGTATACACACATACATGTGCATACACACAGAAACACACACTGACCAATACACAAAGCAAATATGATGGAAGTGAAAACAAAAATAAAAACCCACCATGAGACAGACAAGACACAAAGAAAAACAGGCCCCCCCGGCCTCTCACGATTCCCCACAACAATACAACAAACTAGCAGAAAAAACAGGCTCTCACATTTCTCAGCAAGACGCTGCCCACACTCTTCAGATGCTGAATGAGCTGCTCAAAGTAGGCAAAGCCAGGTCTGGATGTCTGCAGGCTCGCTAGATGAGTGATGAGTGCGCTCAGTGTCAGATTGGCTCCAATCTGTACGCCCTTGTCTTGGAGCTGACAAAAAAATATCCGATGAAGAACTCCTTCACTTTTGTACTTTGTCATTTCTGGCCAATAAGATGCGTAACCCCCCCCCCCCCAAAAAAACCCCCACCAAAATCTGATATCTGCATCTTGTTTGCTCTATGTTCCCTGTCTGTGTATGAAAATTATATTCTGACTGCCACATCATGCCACCTCTCACAGCAAATTCGACAACTGACAACATAATGAACGCACATGATCACACTGAACAGCAACACTTACAATCTTCAGTCTTACCACCGTTTGATGAAACACTGTTGATGATCACCATTATAACGAAGAGAAACCAAATAACATATGACTCTGTACATGACTGATTTACCCTATGGGTGGAAAAAGAGCAGCATCTACATTGGGTCATAAATTTATAGCGCAAAAACAGAGAAATCAGAAGAATGAACCAAACACCTGCAAGGAAACTGGAAATCTTTTCCAGCATACCTCCAAGGTCTATGAGCTTACATTCCAAAAATTGAAGAAAACACAAAGGAAAATAAACTTAAAGAATATACCTAACTGGATAACAAGAAAGTGACGATAGTGAAAATGAAGTGAACAAGGAAGGATGTGACAACCCTTCACATGAATCAAATACATATACAATAGCTCTGTTTGTGTATCAAAATGTGAGTTCCCCTGATTCGTTTCAAGCACGGACCAGGATTTTTACTCTTTCCAACATTTTCAAGGAGGTGTCACTGCGATCCAACAAATCCACATACACCGCACCATATCTGCCAGACAGATGCCTGACCAGCAGCATAATCCAATGTGCCAAGTCAAGCTTTGATTGCATGCATGTATATCTTTGTACCTATCTGGGTGAGGTTCTTCTGCAGAATTTTGCCCGAGGACAATGCCTGTGTTGCCATGGGTTATTTTCAGATTGCCAAGTGTGTGCTGCACACAGGACCTCGGTTTATCATCTCATCCGAATGACCCAATTCTCAGTTTGATTTACCAGTCAAACTTGGAAGAAGGGACGAGACTGGAATTCAAACCCAGACCCTCACAGACATTATACTGGCAGATAAGCATCTTGACCATTCTGCCACTTTTCTCCTCTTTCCCCCACCACAGACCCTGAGTGGTAGTCTGGGTGCTGGTCCTTTGGATAAGACGATAAACCAAAGCCCTGTGTGCGCTATAAACTTAGCACATCTAAAAGAACCCAAGGCAACAAATGAGTTATCTGTGGAAAAATTTAGAAGAAAATCCACTCTAATGGGTGGATCAGCACTGAGGTGATGCACTCTCCCTGTGGCCGGAATTTCACACACTGAACTCTGTTGTGACACAGAAAGCAATGCAGCACAATAACATGTAAGTGTACATAATACATTTCATGTAAAAACTGAAGAGGAGAAAAGGAAAAAAAACATATACTGAGTATGACAGAGATAAAGATAAAAAAGTAACATACCTTGACAAAAGAGAGTTCCCGTATGCAAGATATGTCAATGAAAACATCAGCTGGTGCTTTGTAGATTCCTGGGGAAACAAACCCACAACAAACCACACTTATAAATAATTTATCATCTGATTCATTTCATTCTGTTGTTTGATTCTATATGCCAAGGTCTATACCTTTCAAATGCACAGACATGCTCAGGAATGGATACAAATGACAATGTGCAGGGGGTGTCTCAGGTTTTATTATACCACATTCCTTATCAACACATAATTTTGCTAGAGGACAACACTCTCATTGCCATGAGTTCTTTTTTAGTGTGCCAAGTGCGTGCTGCACACAGTACCTCGGTTTATTGTCTCATCCCAATGACCAGATGCTCAGTTTGATTTTCCAGTCAAACTTGGGAGAAAGGGTGAGATCGTGATTCAAACCCACACCCTCATGGACTCTATACTGGCAGCTGAGCGTCTTAACTCTCTCCATACGAACGGCGAAAGAAATGACGTTAACAGCATTTCACCCCAATTACCATCATCAAAATATAGCAAGCGGAAGGCTCTTATACTGAAGAGGTGAATGTTGACAAAGAATACCACAATTCTGACGACGGAAGCTGAAGGCTGGGTTATTCAGACACCCACTGGACATCCGAGGGGTCTGTTCTCCCAGTGAACAGACAGGTTCACACTGAAATACTATCACCATATGTTTACAGCCCTGTTGTACAATACCATATATTCAAAAGAACAGTCACACAACTGCCACACGTTTAAACAACTGTTATAGTGCTAAACAAACATCATGATTATGTTTAAAGAAGCGTCACCAAAAACATCATGTGTTAGAGGACTGTTGCCCAACCACCATGCGCTGAAACAACTGTCACACAACCACAACATGTTTAACAGAACTGTCATATAATCATCATATGCTTTAAACATCGATCACATAACCACCACAGTATCACAGCAGTTTCAATTTCTCAAGGAGGCATCACTGAGTTCGGACAAATCCATATACGCTACACCACATCTGCTAGACAGATGCCTGACCAGCAGCATAACCCAACGTGCTTTCCCAGGCCTTGAGTGCATGCATACATATATTTGTGTTCCTATCAGAGTGGATTCCTTCTAAATAATTTTGCCAGAGGACAACGCTTTTGTTGCCATGGGCTCTTCTTCAGTGCGCCAGGTGTGTGCTGTACATCAGGCCTCAGTTTATCGTCTCATCCGAAAGACTAGACGCTCAGTTTAATTTTTCATCAAACTTGGGAGAAAAGGTGAGAACCCACACCCTCACGGACTCTGCATTGGCAGGCAAGCGTCTTTAACCATTCTGCCACCTTCCTTCTGCCACCTTCCTCCATTATATGTTCAAAGAACTGTCACAAAACTGCCGCGCATTTAATTAAAACCCCTTAACTGCCCTGCACGTATGTGACACGAGCATTGTGACGTTATTGACGATGTCATCATAAGAAGGGGAAATTACTCTGGAAGGCTGAAAATTCACAGAGTTTATCTAGAGGGGTACATCTCCAGACCATTTTCACTGTTTAAGGCTTATTGTTTTGGATATTGTTTCATGACTTGAAACACCTCTTTCTACTGTTTTCCCCCCAAGCAGTGAAAGGGCTTTTAAACAACTGTCACACAACCATCACTGTGACGAAAAGCAACAAACCACTTACCAGCGGCGGTGTTCCCAAACACCAGTCTGACCCTGGCATCAGAGTGTTCCTGCATCACACGTCCCAGGTCCCCCAGCGACAGGGGTCGGATCCACAGGCCTGTGTCGGAACACAGCTGCAGCTGTTGGGGGCTGGGAGTTCCAGAATCCACAGCAGTCTTCGCGTCGTCCCCTGTGCCAGCGGCGGCGGTGGTGGTGGGGGCTGCCTTGTTTTTGTGTGCTCCTTTACCTGTGCACACCCGTCCACTTTTGGGACACACCTTCCTGTTCAGATCCTGGAACAAAAGAGTGATTTATGATGCAGCGAAGTCTCGTTCGCAGCTGGCACTCACAAGGGTGTGTGTGTGTGTGTGTGTGTGTGTGTGTTTGTGTGTACATACATATGTATGAATGTATGTATATATGTACATATGTATGTATGTATGTATGCATTGTGATTTCTTTGAGAAACTGTATGCCACATACCTACTGATTTCAGTTTTACCTTAAATACAGTATTTGGAAAACCAACCTTGTTTGGTGTGATGGTAATCAGCTACACATACAACTAACTGTTGAATGAACGACAGGGTGTGTAAAGTGAATGCCCTTTAAAATAAATGTTTGATTTTGTAAACACGCTTACAGGGTGGGATTAACTGCTCAGTCTATGTACTGCACATATTGCTGAAATCAACAAGTCTTCAGGTCTTCAAGCGGAATATGATTAAATTTTATGCACGGGCAAACCAAGGTATCATATTTTTCTACTTGATATAACTACATCTATTTGAGTATCTAGAATAACTTTCTTAGGGTGTCCAAAATGTGTTATGCCTGTCAGTCAGTCTGTCTCTGTATCTTTCTCTCTCTCTTTCTGTCTTTCTCTCTTTTTGACTCACTTGTGAAAACAAAGTGAGTCTGTGTTATAACCCAGTGTTCGGTTGTCTGTGCGTGCGTGTGTGTGTGTGTGTGTGTGTGTGTGTATGTGTGTGCGTGTCTGTGTGTCCGTGGTAAACTTTGTCTTGAAAAACGCAGGCAAAAAAATCTTCACAGTCATACCATTAAGAGTTTGTAAGTCTCCCGAATTAAGCCGTGTTTCCCATATCATTAACAGTTTATTTCGTCGAGGCCATTTCCAGCATTGCGAAAACACCATATTACCGAATCCCAGTTGCAGTGGTGTTGGTAATGCTTAGTGAGTGAATGGCCTGACCTCGATTTTCTTGTTCGCAATTAAATGGAAAGAAATGCAAATTCTGGACAGAACACATACAGTGACACAGACTACATCAATGACATGTTTTCTGAATATGAATCTTTTAAAGTGGATTCTCAATTAACTAGAATGAACATAAAAGAGAAATTGAACTGACCGTGTCGTACTTTCCCGGTGGGTGTTACTCGTACATCTATCTACATCCAGAGAAAAATGGCTAAATGTTGCAGTGTGATTGCGGCGATAGCCACATCTTGTTTACGGTGGACTTTAAAAAATTATTTAAACAGCGTTATCACCACAATCGATTTATCGCCCTTAAAAAGGCATGCTTAAGTGTTAATTTTTGAACATCATTGATGGATCTGCAACAGTGCAGTGAGCAAGACAATTTCTTCCCATCCGAACAACCCACGTTCGAATCTGCGCTCAGGCCTTTTTTTTCTTTTTCTTTTTTTTACCCAGAACTTTATGATAACAAATACAGAACACATTTAAACGACTGAATTTATCAATTAATTTTTTAAAAGTGAATCACAAGTGAGTCTTGAAAGCCTTGCCTCTCTTGTTTATCTTCTTCCTCTGCATATGTAAACTGTGATATTTTTCCTCCTTCCATTTTTTTTCTTAAATCAACAGAAAAAAATATGCAGAGAATATGACATATAGACATTTATGTTGAAATTTTTGTGAAAGAAAAAAAAAATCAACGTGCAGTGAACTTTCAAGACAAAACATGACGCTATGAAAGGGAGCAAACCTCGATGTCAATGACACCACCATCAGGTACATCACTGTCGATGCCAAATGACTTCATGGAGTCCAGTATGGCACGGTAGCCTGTGCAGCGACACAAGTTGCCATCAAAGTTGTCCTCAATGTCTTGCTGGGTGGGAGCTGGCTTGTCAAGGAGAAGCCTGCATGAGATCAGTCAGAGAGCAATAGAACAACAGTAAGGCAGAGAGCTTTCAGCTCTTGATCCCTCTACACTTTTCTAATATTCAAAGAAATTTAATCCTTTTGCCCATTTTGGAGTGTGAAGGATACCATCACAATACATACACATTAAATCACAACAGTGTCAAAGCAAACATGCATAAAAACACAAACATACAACAAGAACACAATACAATACAGAACAATAAAAAAAAAACAAGCCACTACAAACAAATCAAACACCAGTGCACTAGCATGTGTATACCTGATGTAAGGACAGTTATACACCCTTCAACGTTTCATGAATTTACTTAGATTTGGTTGTGTTTTCTTCCCAGAACAAGATAAACTGTACAAGCTGAAGACTGATGAAGGTGATCATGATATACTTTGTATCAGTATCTTTCAAATTACATTATTTTTCATGTACCATACTTTCCATGTGTTGCTTGGTATGACACTTGTCCTCCCATCTCAATAAAGAATATATACATTTGAATCAGTGTAAAAAAAAAAAAAAATAATAATAGTAAAAAAGAAAGCAAGCAGGCAAAACAAAGAAATACACAAAGAAAGCATGTGAAAGAAAAAGGCATTTGATAAGCTGCAGACTTGGATCTGCTTTGTCTTCACCATGATGATTAACCCATTCAGTGTCAAACTTTCGTATACTCAGCAACAAATGGGTTTTGGGTTGAGGAAGGTAAAAAAACAGAAAACAAACCTATCTTGCAAAGTACCAAAAGAACAACTATATGTAGTCAATGCTTTTTGAAACAGAGAGGAAATGAACAGACTACCCCTTTATGATTATTTCACATTCATGTTACAAGATTTTTTCACCTTGTTATTGAATATATGCTATGGCATAACGATAAACACACACACATAATGTTAGAGAAAAAGATGAACCTTTAAACTTATCTCTTTGCCTTACGTGTCTATCAGTAAATGTGTAAAATTCCAAACTTTCAATAATCTTCATGAATTCATCACACACACACTTTTTTGCTGAAACAGTAAAAATGTTATCTTCAGACTTTCAAATGTCTTAATTTTCTAAGTGGTGTACCGGCTATAATATCATGGATTAAGCATCAATGTGTTTGGATCTGGCTGCCTGTAATTGACAGATTTATTATTGATACCTACATAGCAGTTATCTCTGGTCAGAGACCAAACTCTATGTCCTTTAAAAAAAACAAAAAAACAGAGTCATTTGCTCTGACAGCTGCCTTTATGCACTCATCATTAGTTTCCTGTGTCATTCAGTCAGCCTTCAATCACACACATACACAAGTATATTAGTCTGGATTTATTTTCCACAATTTCAACAGGGACCACCCTTTTGTTGTCGTGGGTACTTCAACATGCATTAATTGCATGCTGCACATGGGACCTTGGTATATCATCTCATCCAAATAACTAGACATGTCAAGGTTTCTAAATGGTAGGTACTGGAACACCCTGAACTAAAAATGGAGGTGGGAAAATTTGTCGACAGGGTGCATTATTGGTTTAGGTTTTATACACTGAAATATAAATAGGATGGAAAAAGTCAACTGTTGGGCACTGAAGAGGTCAAAGAAAGAAACAACCCATAAAATAACACTGGCATGCCACATGGAAATGTACAAGCGCTGCAGTGGTATAACCAATGTTTGCAGGCAGCAGACAAATGAACTATCCAGTCTGAAGCAAGTGCATAACTGAGTGCCTTTTGGAAGATAGGAATCTGAGTGACAGCAGGGTGAGTCACTGTCAAGTGCTATCAAGTGTGTGAAGGGTGCAAGGTGCGCAGAAGTGTAGGTGACTGGAGAAGCAGGACATAACCAGGTTGCAGGCAGAGATTACTTCAGATAGCAACAGGTGATGACAACCACTTAGCTGCTAAATGAGATTTAAGTATAAAAGAAGAAAAAGTTGTAAAAAAAAAGGAGGGTGAAGTGGGCGTGGGGGTGGGAGGGTGCAGGGGGAGGGGAGTGGGGGGCAGGGGGGGGCGGGGTGGGGGGTGGTTGGGTAGGAAAGCATGACAGGCTGGAAATTATGTACCTGTATGTGCTCTGAGTGTGATTGTTCTGATTGTGTGTGCAATAGTCTTGCTTGAGGTGTAATGATTTACTTTGTTCATCTACGAAACTTTTACGCTACTCTCTTTATTCTTTGTTGCAGGTGTGCAGCTTTTTTTTTTGCTTTTTTTTAAAAATATTACTCAACAAACGTATAGGGGATTGTATAGGGGATTGGAGAAGTAGGACTTTTCTTCTGTATTGTTCTTTCCAAAACACAATCATAGTCAAAACTACCCATCACAGGAATAAGAAAAATACAACTGATGCTGCAGCTTACATCAGGAACACGTTCAATAGTTTCATCAACTCTGCATGCTAGTTGTTTTGTTTTTTTATCAGCATAGCTGGAAGCCAACTTTCACTACTCTTTCAGAGCCATCACTAATATCATATTAATACTGCAAATCATCATTGTACAAACAAATTTAGATCGCTAGCTCTTACACATTTTTTCTTGGAGCATTCCTGTTTACAAAACTGTCCCTCTTGACCAGTTTACATACCCATACATTGACATGACAACCCCTGGGGTGCAAAAGCCACACTGGGAGCCATTGGCTTTGGCGAGGCGCTGTTGGATAGGGTGGTAGCCCTCTTTTTCATTGCCCAGGGCTTCCACAGTAGTGATCTGCCAGCCATCCACACTGAACAGCGGGCACAAGCACTGCACATAATTATACACAATGGTTAAAGTATCAGTTTAGAATAAAGCAAATACTGACAAAAAGGAAGTGTTCAAGGTTTAAAATCACCTTTGAATTTACAAACAAGTTATAAGACTATTTCTGACAAATTTCTAGATAAACAAGAATGCCTCTACCCCTACTGGTGCCTTATCTGAAAGTGACAGTGAACAGACCAGCATTTACAGCTTAAATGAAATGACACCTACATTGACTAACTGATGTAATGTTGAGGTCTGTTTCGAAGTCGAATATGAAAGCAAGCTCAGAGACTAATGTTCATGGCTTATGTCTCTGGAGGTCCCTCCACTGCAGTCACCTCTGACCTTGACACTGCACAGTTTCTACAATAATTAAGATTTAAATATCAAAGCTCCAGATAGTTTCAGTTTTCTGAAGGTGATAAGGTGTCCTCATATGCAGATGCAACATAGGAGGGAAGACACAAAGCCACATGCGAGAAGCTCCAAAACTGCTTACCTTTAACACTGTTCTGAATGAATATAAACACTGGTAAAACTTCAACACATTATCATAGAAAATACCAATAAATATTGATACTAACAGAACAGATGGTCCGAGTAGAATGCAAATCAGGTTTGAGAGCATCAGGAACAGTGACGCTGACAGCACACGCCCCGCACCCAGCCTCCCGGCATACAAGTTTGGTTCCCGTCAGACCCACCAAACGAATGTAGTCAATGAGTCTGCTCTTGGCCGAGTACTGTCCACTCTGCAGGTTCACTGCAATGAGTTTGTTTGATGTTCACTGTAAAATTTTCATTTGATGGGAAGATCATAGAATTCACTGAAACCATTTTGTCTTTATCTATATCTATCTATCTATCTATCTATATATATATATATATATATAAGAAATATTATTACCCCCATAAGCCATGTCTTCATTTTAAAGTGCAGATTTTAAAACAATTTTACAATGGTTGTTTTCTCTATTTGCCTTGTTTTTCTTGCCAAAACTGTTGGTTTTCTTTTCAAGACTGTTGGTTATTAAGAGACATTTTCTTTTTTGTAAAAAAGTCCCTATCTAGCAATTAGTAATTTCACCTTGCTTGAGTAGTGGTTTCTCTCTGATTCACAGACAAGAGTGGGTAGCAAGCCCGATGAGCACTCCCAAGTGCGAAACAGTTGTCACTTGCTGTGCAAATCAACCTTCCTTTTGAAGGTACTTTGGACCAACATGGGCTAATGAGAGCTTTTAACCACCACCCATCCCAAACAAAAACAGTTTTATAGGTTGAAGAACTAACCAAGACTGTTTCTTGTTGTGTTTGCCATTCCATTATGAAACTGCAAAGACATCTGGGTCTGGATTTAATATTTCTTCTATAATTGCATAACTTGCTTCATCCAGTGAGCCCAACAGGTCATGGTGCGGTGTCCAGTTTTAAAACCTTGGGACTGACCAAGATTTATATATATATATATATATATATATATATATATATATATATATATATATATATACTTTATTTACAGCTTGATTCACATTACATGAAGTAAACATGTGTTAGAATTTTGGATGAAAAAGCAGGGAAATCTGAGAAAGCAGACAAAAACATTGTCCACAAAGGAAAACAAACATCATAAACACAAAGATACAAGCACACATTTATTCATACACACACACACAAATACAAAAAAAAAATAATGTGATTGGATCTTTAACATTGATTGAAGTCCAAACAAGAATTAAACATAAAAATTTCAGACATAAAATACTGAATTCATAAAATCCAAATCCTTCTCTCTTTAACAGTATACTAAAAATTCCCCTTAAAAAATTACTGCAAGTAAATCATAAAACAACACCCCCTATCCCCATTCCACACATACTCAAACAGAATTCACACACACACACACACAAAATAATAAAGCAGACACAAACACACACACACAGCCCACAAACCTACTTTACCCCAACCCTCCTGTCATAATCATAATGAAGTCAATGTGATGACTGTGGACACCTAACAGGAAGAAGAAAAAAAGTAGCAGAGTACAGTTTACCTGAATGCCTTTCGCCATTGATAAAGAAAGTAATCACTCCTTCAGCATCCCTGAAAACGAAGAATCATCTCTGTGAAGTCTTTTCCCCCATCTCAATTAAAAAATGAAGGACACTGAATCAAACGGAAAATACTCAATCTCATTTAAAAACAACAACAACAAAGTGAGGTATATGACCATTCCCTATTTTTACCCAACACTCCGTTTTTGAGGGTGAAAATGCTAGTTCATGTTTCTATAGCCAACAGAAAACTGATAGAAGTACAGAATTTATAACATGAGTATTTGACTTTTTGCTTCTGTTCATACAAAACAGAGCTGCACATGTGCTGCATTAGGCGTACTAGAAAATATATCTTCACCAAGTTCTTATGTCAGGATTGAACCCAGGAGCATCAGAATGCAAGTCCAACACTGAAACCATTTAAATTAAAAAAAAGAAATAAATAAATAAAAAAAGGAAAAAGAAAAAAAAGAAGGCTATTCATCATTGTTTGAGTGTATGTACCGCATATTTTCGGCCAACAAGGCGCCGCAGTGCACCTCTTGAATTTGACGCAAAAGTTATTTTGAACTCGTAAAAGGTGCACACATCCGATATACAGTATCTGCCGTAAAGTCCTACATTTGTCTCGGCCAACAGCGGATTATGTTTTCCGAGTGGTGACGTCATCTTCGGAAAACTGGATCGGAATCAGATTTGTTTTTGTCTGCTTGTTGACTGAGCTCTGTTTCTGCGTTAATCTCTTCTTTTATATGCTGCTTTCTTTTCTTTTTCTTCACACATTTTCAAATACAATTTCACAGCCTTCAGTCGAATGTACACAGTTGTAAAGCCCCAGTTCACTAACTTGTTCAATCAGAGTCCAGTCTGCCAGCCCTGCTTCTCAGTCCGCTTGGAGTTCTGCTTTCGAAAAAACAATCAGTTCTCTTCCGATTACTCCAAGCTACTTTCCAAATCAGACACTGCTCTTTTTTTCAAAGCATGAGGGTGAACTGGGATCACGTTCAGTTGAAATTAGGTGTAGTTTGATTCGCTGGTGAACAAGAACCATGTCGAATCGAACAGTGGTAAGACTGAAGTGTTGGTATTCAGCGCGATCATGATTGTTATTAACGATGTTGTCATTGAGTTTGTTGTGTCAGGTGGCCCCACGTGGTGCGGTCAGAATTGTTTTCAGGCACAGATAGGGCGTAGGTGTCAAATTTAAGTTTTGTGAAAAAGAAAGAAAAAAAGGAGCGCCTTATACTTAAGTTATAGGCCGAAAATTTAAGTAGTAATTCTGACAAAAATGTGTATTTCTAATTTATTCTCAAAGCTCTGTCTTATTTCACTTCAGGCAATGTGTGTCAGATTGGCTCCAAAAGCAAAGGCAATAAGCATTTTGCCTAAAATATAATTCTCTTGATATCCGCTATTTTTTGTCAATGCGTGTATAACCCAAAAATTTCTTGGACTGTCCACACTGCTCGATATCAAAGACTGACGTTAACTTCATGGAGCTTTCCATTCCAGTTTCTTCCATGAAACAATATCTTACTGAGACATGTAAGCTTTTTAACAGTCATGTTGATCTGTCTTAGAATCAGTTCTCTGCACCTCTGTACAGTTCCGCAAGAAATGCTGATGGATTTGTCATGTGTTGCGTTTTTGGAGCACTGGAAAAGAGTGCAGTTGGCAACAAAAGTATTGTCCTTTTGCAAAATTCTGTAGAAAACCACCCTGACAGGTACACATACATAAATGCAAACACTCCAGGCCTGACCAGCGTGTGGGGTTATGCTGCTGGTCAGCATCTGCCTAGAAGATGTGTTGAGAAACAAAGTAAAAGTGTTGATATTGCCAAAACAAACACCATCCAATAATTCATTCAAGAATCAACTGGACAGTTTTATAAAAATTCTCAATTATTTTTAGAAAGTTTGAGGAACAGCTACAGTATACTGGATGACGGAGAGCGCTGAACTTAACACACATTCTACCAAACTGTGTTACATAACAATGAAGGGGCAGCAATAACCATGCTCCCCGCCATTTCCTTCCCTCACCCCCCCCCCCTCCATGTTCTTTCCATTCTATTTTGCATCAAAGAAGGAAAAAGTTGTAAATTTGTTAAGAACATTATTGTAATATGTATACATACTGTACATTTCTTCCCTTCTCAAATGACGTAAAGAAGGAAGGTCAAAGAGTGGAGGGGTTGAAAAAACATGAAATGTAGTCATTGTTGTTAACCAGTTTACAACTTTTTTTGTCTTCTAATGGATATTGCCGATTTAGCAGTTGTCTCTCTTAGTCTTAGTAGAAGTAATAGGATAGCCCCTTCATTAAGTTCATATCCACATTTCAGCAATATCCACATTTTTTCCTCTCAAGACGTAATGAGCAGTGTTTGTAAAGAGGCGAGGACATTCACTTCGCCAGTCACACAGAACAGTGGAGGGGAAGGAATGTGCAATCATTATCAATCAATTTGATGAATGAGTATTTGGTCGTTTCACCCCAACCAGTTCACCTTTTCCAGTTCGACCCTAGTCAGTTGGCCCCCTTTGCTGACTTTTCAACCCTAGCTGCTTGATATGATGATCAACAAAGAGTGACTCAGATTTGCATTTCTGCTTTCAGTAATTAACCTGTTGGCTACTTTTAATAAATACAAAAACAGAATGTCTTTTTATGTTTTTATTTATATACATACACACAGGATCAAAAATACATAGGCACACATATTTCTGGTTATTTATAAACATATGTACAAGACTTTCAAAATGACTGATGCAATGCACACTGAGTACAATGTACCTGGAACTTTTGTCTATTTGTCCAGCAGTAATAATAGGTATACCCTGTTGCTCCAAATTTAAGATCCACCTCTTCAAAATGAGACACCAAAATAATATGTGGAATGAACATAGTTTACTGAAACATTTCCAGGTCAAATTATGTTTGCCTTGTTTGAAAGGAAGTGATATCAACACTTGGTAATTTAGGCAAGTCAGTAATACAAAATGCATGCACTTGACCACTTACTTGCACATTACAAAGCAACATTTTCATATTTCAACACCCTTATTATTGCACCTATTGGTTACATTTTCATGGTTTGTGGAACCAAAAACGGAAAAAAGCAAGATGGTGGCACGTTTGTGATTTAAATCACATCAAAACTGAGTAATAACAACACACAAAACAAGTTGAAATCCCTCTGGAAATGGGTTGCAATATCTCCAATGGTAGTATCGTTCCATAAATGCACAAAAATTGCCGGCAAAATAACATTAGGATTAGCAATAATTTAGGATGCAAAACTAGCACTTCTAGATCTATATTGAATCCCACTTTATCATCCTCAATTCAGATCAGGAATTTCGGATGCTTAGTGGGACATTACCTCGCTTTTCTCATTTACAACAGCACACACTCCAATTCACAGCACTACCGCACTCGACACAAACCCATACAATGAGGAATGTGTACATCTTATGATCTGGTTGGGATCGACACGACCACGAACGTGGCAAAACGATCTGGGGTTCGAACCGCAAGGGGGGGAAATGACCATGATGAATGCGCACTCAAATTAATTCAGGCCACTGAAAATCAAAAGATAATATTTCTGTTCCATAACTTACCCAAAGCCTTGTTGCTTATTCATGTTGGCGGCTGACAGCCTGTCACACTTTCGTGATCTGTAACAAAACCTTCTCAGCGTATGTTAGAGGTCGTTACGAACTGGAATGGTCGCGCTTGTGAACAGTACGTGATGAATATTTTCGTCCTCTGACACTAAGAATTGCCTTGCAGCTTCGTGAATGCTTTGAACAAATTCAACGGGTTTTTTTTTTCTTGTTTTTTTTTCTGATGCTTCGCGCCGTCAGTAGCAGTTCTGTTTCTGAAGTTTTGTACAGCAATACATAAGTCATTTTATTATGTTTTCACGGTTCTTCATTAGGTTTATTTTCGTGTTTTTGTGTGTTTTCTTTCTTTCTTTATCAATGTGCATGGGGTGGGAAGGGGATCCTTACATTATTTTACACCCAGGGCAGTGTAGCTATGCGCCTTCACCTGATAGTCTTTGAGGGACTCAAGATTAATACACGTGGAAAATATCTCTTGGTGAGACCTACAACCACACACTAACTCTTGTCAGAGACCATTGACCCCACACGCATACTATCGACATGACCTTGAACTGGTGAACCTGGCTAAGTAAGACTCCTGCAGCTTGTCCGAGCAGTGTGTGGTTTAGTGGTAAAGACATCTCTTCTTTTTACAGACAGAGTGTTCGGCATGGAGACAGGATCGAGTTCTTTGTCTTCTTGAGTTTTGCGTCATCATCAGTATCACCATGCTGATCATAATGATGATGATGATGATAACATTAATGATGATGATGATGACATCATGATGATAATGAGGAGGAGGAGAAGAAGAAGAAGAAGAATGAAACAACAACAGTTTCAGTTTCAGTAGCTCAAGGAGGCGTCACTGCGTTCGGACAAATCCATATACGCTACACCACATCTGCCAAGCAGATGCCTGACCAGCAGCGTAACCCAACGCGCTTAGTCAGGCCTTGAGGGAAAAAAAAAGGTGAATAAATGATATATAAGCAAATAGATGGAAAACATGAAGACACACATTTACATATACACCTACACATGCATAACAGATATGCACCGAACATGCAGTTTCACAGATATGAAAGCACAGTCAAATACATATAAACGTACATGAGCTCCAACACACACACACACACACACACACACACCACACACATTACCCTGCACCTCCTCTACCCCCCTCCTCCACACACTCATTTCTAGTCCACGTATCACAGCTTCCACGGCGCGCGCGCGCACACACACACACACACACACACACACACGTTCCAATATCCTGTTGCTCCCACAGTGTAGGCATGCATACAGACCCACACATGCACACACACACACATACACACACGCACAGAGGATGCCACTGATTGGCCGCAAGAGGGATGGGAAAAGATCTCTGATGCCAAGAACGTGGCGTATAGTGTGTTGCTCAGTCTATTGTATTTGGAAAAGCACACAGAGACTCTGTTCCGTTTTGAAGAAATTTGCGCAATGTTGGTTTGGAAATGATGCCGATATTTGTTTGATTAGCAAAGCATCGTGCTCTACCTTTCATGTTAGACTTACGGCCACTCCCTCTCTCTGCTTTTATTTCTTTGAGGCGATCGATGGTGTGATGGCCTTGTACCTGTTCTTTTTGATATTCTTTGACTTTTCTGAGGATTTCCGATTTTCCTAGATGTAGGTCGCTCGTTGGTGTTGCGTTACCAGCAAGTCTGTCAGCTCGCTCATTTCCCAACACCTGCATGCCCCGGGCAGTATGACCATGTGAGTTTTTTAATCTGAAAGTTGCGCATTGCCTTATGCCACTCTGGGCTTCCCATTCCGTTTTCAATTTTCTGTATGAGGTTCATTGAGTCGGTTAGAATCATGGCATGTTGGTTTCCGGGCATATGGATGGACGATAGCCACTGGAGGGCATGTGTCACAGCTTCAACTTCCATCGTTAGGCTGGAGGTTGTGACTTTGTAGGCAGCATTCTCTTCCCTAACTGTTTTTGCATTTTGTTTCGCAGTGAATCCCCAACCGGATTGGTCTTTGGTGACTGAGCCATCTGTGTATATGATGATGTCCTCTTCTTTACTGTTTTCTTCTATGAGTAGTTTCACTTCCGCATCAGTTTTGCCCTCTGGCCATTCCCGACAATGTCTTCCTAGAGGGGGTGAAATGACTGTGTTGAATAGATGGTTGAGGTTTTCGGGGTTTTTCTCCCATTCTTTTGTTTCTTTCAGGTCTTGTAGTCGGCATACTAGCTGGATTGTGTCTTCTGCTTGCCCCATCCATGATCTTCCTCGTCCTAGGCGGCTGCCTTTTGGTTCTTTGACTGCGTCATGCAGTGGGTTTTGAGGGTTTTCTAATGCTTTGAAGTAGGTCTTGACCTGTTCTAACTTGTTTCTGGCCTGCACTGAAGGAAGGTCAAGCAGGTATCGTATGGTTTCTGTGGGCGTGTCTTTTGTTGTTCCAAGGATCAGCCTCATAGCTTCATTTTGGACTCTTTCTAATTTTAGGAGGTTGCTTTGAGACGGTGTTGTTAGCCCAAGTCCGTAGTCGATCACACTGAGGACGAGTGATTGGTATAGCAGGAAGAGGTGGCATTGTTCAATACCTTTGGTTGCCATTGCTTTTAAGACTGAAAGGCCCTTTTTGCATTTGAGAACAGTATTTTCCGTATGTTTTCTGAAGGTCAGCATCCTGTCGAAGTGTATTCCTAGGTAGCGTAGGCATTCAGTTTTCTCGATCTGAATCCCATCGAGTGACACAGAAGGTGGTGATTTGCTCGCGGTTCTGTTGTTGAGGGTGCACAGCAACGTTTGGGCTTTCGCTGGATTGATGGAAGATCCTGTGTCTTTGCACCATTGAGCAATATTGTTTAGTTGTTTCTGGACGGCTTTAGTTCTTTCCTGAGCATCTTTCGAAGTTTTGAAGACCAGGCCATCATCCGCAAGAGTAAGCACCCGAGCTATTCCATTGTTGTTTAAGTCTGCAAGGCCCTTCGTGTAGACATTGTAGAGGACAGGAGAAAGCGGAGACCCTTGTGGCAGTCCCATGGATAGTTTAGAAGGTGCAGACATCCAATCTCCGAGGCGTAGGACGACGGTTCTTTCCTGAAGCGCTGCTGCTATCCATCTTGTCAGTGTCAAACTTACTCCGTACCTTAGTAGCAGCTCCATGAGGTGCGCAAACTGGACCTTATTGTAGGCATCTTCAAGATCGATTGCTACTGCTAGTGTTTCTTCTTTTCTTTGAAATCCTTCATACACCTCATATGCAAAAGCAGCTGCGTTCTCCCATGTGGACTTGCCTGTTCTGTAACCACCTTGATTTGAAGGGAGAATGTGCCTGTGTTCAAGATCCCTTGCAAGTTTCCTGGCTATCATGCGTTCCATGAGCTTTCCAGCGATGTTTTGCATGGTTAGGATCCGGTAGCCGCTTACCTGATGATGGTCCTTTCCTGGTTTTGGTATGGGTTTTAAGAAGCTGTGTGTCCAGTCCTCCGGCACATGTCCATTGTGGAAACTGTTTTGATATAGATTGAAAAGGTTGCTTCTGTCTTCTTCCGATAGTTCCTTGATGTCCGAGTAGCGAACTTTGTCTGGGCCAGGAGCTGATTCTTTCTTGCATTTAGCTATTGCTTCGTTTAGATCATCTATTGTCAAGTCATCATCAGGTCCAGTCTGCATAAGGGTTTGGTTTAACTCCTCAACATATTTCTTTTTCTCATCTAAGTTTCTTTGATCGCTCTGTTGTATGAAACGTTTGAGCAGGGCGGATCCTTTTTCTTCGTTTGTCTTAAGCTTGGTTCCATCAGTGTCTACCATGTCTGGGGTTGTTGTTGTGCACGTTTTCCCTTCCATGCGACGATAAAATTGCCAGAACTCTGTCAATGTTGAGTCATAACTGAGTGCCTTGCAAAACTGTTTCCACTTGTCATTTTTGGCCTCTTGAGCAATGATTTCAATCTGTTTAGTTTTTTCTTTCATTTTTGTTTCAATATCTTTGTCCGGAGATGGTTTTGTTCTTTCTTTTTGCCAAAGTTTGACAGCCGCATGTTTTTCTATCCAGGCTCTCTCTGTGTCGGTATTCCACCATGGGGGCTGAATAGTTTGCATCCTGTTCAGTGCCGTTCTTTTGTTTCTTCTGCGTCTTAATTTTTCGATGATGGTTGTCTCTTTGTTTTCATACTGAAATGGATCACGCAGTTTCATACAGGGTTTATCTGACAGTTTCTGTAGACTGAACACTACCGGGAGGTGGTCACTGCCTTGGTGTGGAAGCGTCTCTGCATTCATTTCTGCTCTGAATTTTGGAGATGTTAGAGCGATGTCAATCACACTGTCACTGTCCCCTTGTCTTGTTCCAAGGCGAGTTGGGGATGTGGTTGTTAATGGGCTAAGAAGAATTTCCCCTATCATTCCTTCAAGTGCGAGTCCTTGTGGGTTGGTGTTCCGCTGGTCCCATAGCTTCGATCTTGCATTGAGGTCTCCACAGATAATGACTGAGTCTCCAAGTTCGTTCTCTATTTCCTCTGAAAGGGCCCAATCCTCTTTTGTTGTGCAGGTTCCTGGGTGAACATAGGCATTGATGAGCACGATGCTTTTGTGAATTCCGTCAGGTTTTTCAAGACGCACCCCCACTAGTTCACATGAGTTGCTACACCATTTCTCTAGATTTATGGTGGAAACTTTGTTTTTTAGGTTTTTGTTCAGTATGATTGCTACTCCTCTTACTTCATTCCTTTGAAAGACTGTGAAATTCTCAAAATGTATTGGTCTGTCTGCACTTGTCCTGGTCTCTTGGAGACATAAAATGTCAAAATCATATGCCAATTTCTCAATTGTTGACATTCTCATTCTCGCGCTGGAACAATTCCAACTGCCGATTCTAAAGAATTTCTTTGACAGCCGCTCTGCTTTTGTCATTCTGCTACCTAAGCACAATCTTTTCCCACCTCTTTCGCCACGCCTGTTTTGGGGTTTTGGGGATCTGAATTTATGTCTCATGCTATGCAGCTGATCCCCGAGGTGCACGCGAGACAGGGTTTTGTTGGTATCCATAGAAGGGTGTTCTATGAAACAACAACAACAACAACAAACAAGAGAGGCAAGGCCTTCAAGACTCACTAGTGATACACTTAAAAAAAAAAAAAAAAAGGCCTTCAAGACTCACTTGTGATACACTTTAAAAAATAAAAAAAATCTAATCGTTAAAATGTGTTCTGTATTTGTTATTATAAAGCTTCGGGTTAAAAAAAAAAAGAAAAAAAAAGTCCTAACCAGATTCAAAACCCGCGTGTTCGGGTGAGAAGAAACTGTCTTACCCATTACACTATCGTGGCTCCGTAACTGACGTTCTAAAATTTAATATTTGAACATACTTTTTTAAAGGGCGATAAATCAATTGCGGTATTCGCAGTGTGAACGCTGTTTAAATCATATTATACTGGTGTATCTTGGGCATTCAAAAAATCTTTAAGGGCAATAAAAAATTCTTTTTAAGCTCGCGGTAAAGGAGACGTGGTTATCGCAGCAATCACACTGCAACATTTAGCCGTTTTCTCTAGATCTAGACAGATGTACAAGTTTAGTTACACCCGCCGGGAATGTAGTACGACACGGTTGATTCAGTTTCTCTTTTATGTTCATTCTAGTTTTATAGTGTAAAAACTGAGAGTGTGTTCTTTAAGTGTTGGTTGGTTCATTGGATTCTGTTCCAAGAGAGTGTTGAGTTATGCAGGGGGGATATAGCATCAACTAATTGATGCACTCACTCACTCTCTCCTCTCACCAATAGCAGGGCCACATGGAGTGGTTTTTATAGAGTGTTTACTTTACAATACAGCACACACACTAAGCAGTTCACCCTACTTAGCAAAAGCAATACACACTAAGGCAGCACACACTGCCTACTTTAAGTACTTCCTGCAAGCAGCATCTACAAGTAGCACCTACAAGCAGCACCTACAAGCAGCACCTCTGGAACACAAACACACAACCAAAACCCAGGTCGGATAAAATCTCAAAATATCCTGACATCACTGACATGAAAGGCCTATACCCTCTCAGCACCTTTCATCACATGTCCACCAGTATGCACTCCTCTCACAGATAGATCTATGTGTGGTAATACAAGCTTCATCAAGCTTACCTGCCACCAACAGTGACATACCATACTGTGTACAAAACATATCACTGACCAATACAACCCTGTGTTCCAACTCATGTTACGCATCTTATAATAAAACTGTGTGTTACCATGACCAAACAAAATCTCTTTGCCTTCACAAAGTGTCCAACTGACACAAGTACATGTATGGAAATCATTACTTCCAACATATCTCTGGTAAACAGCAATGTGCAACAACACAGCACTGACTCTCAGTGCTCTCATTGTTAATCAACTCATTAATCACATTACTATGTTCCTTCCCACTTTGTCTGAACAAAGTAAACCACTGACACATAGCACAACTCCTACACATGTTACCACAACTACCAATAAATCAAACGTGTTCCACAACACTTGCTGTTACCCCCATGTGCACACACACACACAAATGAAAAACCCTCAGCAGACACTGACAATGTGTTATCCTATAGATCTGTTCAGTTCACACTGAACCAACACCACCTATTACATACAAAACAAGTAAGTAATACATAAAAAATACATAACAAGATATCTGTAACCAAACAGAAGGGGGGGGGGGGACTCAAAAGATTTAGGCCAGTACTTCTCTCAGTGGGTAGCTTTCACACATTAACTTCTTTTCCTTCCACAAGCCACAAGATCAACTTATCAACTTAAACTGGCTGTTCACCAACACAAAACATAGTTTCCCAACACAACTAAGTTATCAACATAGCATAAAACCATTACAAGTTGTGTACTCACAGCCCAACAAGGATTTCCTTGCTCCTCACATCACTGATCAGTCAGTCACCCTGTGTCAGTCAGTTTTTCTGGGAGACAGCTAAGAACTGGCTGTGCTGACTGGTTTTATCCCTACCCACCACATACTGTGCATACTAATACAAGCTACAACACTCACTCACCCAACTAGTTGAACTAAAATAACCAATCTTTGCTTGT
>NC_134876.1:14058768-14066268 GCF_041734735.1 Babylonia areolata | reverse complement strand
TTAACGTGCGTATTTAATCTTCTGCTTGCAGATACACACGAAGGGGGTTCAGGCACTAACAGGTCTGCACATATGTTGACCTGGGAGATCGTAAAAATTTCCACCCTTTACCCACCAGGCGCCGTCACCGTGATTCGAACCCGGGACCCTCAGATAGTCCAACGCTTTAACCACTCGGCTATTGCGCCCGTCTGAGATCTCGCTATTTTGATGAATGTGTTCCAACCACGTGTACCTCACGGTTTCGAGGTATGCGATCCAATGTGAATCTGTTTTGGAGGTGTATGATGTAGTGTGTCAGATTCTAAGTCCTCGGTTTAGTGGTGAAGAGAGAGCTAGGGGAGTGGTATATAGGTCACCACGCTTATCGAACCATTTCTGTACCTTTGTTTCTCTGTTTGTGGATGTGAGTCTCATTGTTTTTGAATAAGTGCTCTGGTGTACGGCGAGTTTTACTGTCTTTGAGCGTGCGTGATACAATGTAAACCATTCGTTCTCTGCTTCGGGTTTTCACCAGGATGAGTGTTCTAGTGTGTCTGCCAGTCTCACTGGTTTTCGCTCGGGCGAAATATGAGTGCAGGACGCCATCGGCAAGTATTGGGCGAAATCTAGTAAATTATCGCGTTCACGCGCGCACACACACACACACACACACACACACGGATTAAAAAAAAAAAAAGACAAAAAGACCAACAACAACAACAAACAAACAAAAAAGAAAAAAAAAGAAAAAGAAAAAAAGAAGAAGAAGAAGAAGAAAGACTGGGGGCCCTGACTTGGGACCTCCACATTAAGGTAGTCCAGGTCCTCTTTTTATCGCCCCCTTTTGAATTCAATGGAACTTCATTGATTTTCTTTTCCATTGGTACAGCTGAAGACGTTATGTTTGGCTTTCTCCCCAGGAGAACTTTGGATTGAAGGAACATGGGCCCCCAATTTTTTTAAATATAAATATATTGATTTTCACACACACACACACACACACTGACTCTCTCTCTCTCACTCTCTCTCTCTTTTCATCTAAGTCAAAACAAAACAGAAAAGAAAAAAAAAATCAACACCAAAATAAAACCTATCCTACAAACTTCACTCCAGATCTTGTTCTCTTGAAAAGGATTAGATCTAGATCACAAGTACGCGTTCCATTCCTCGTTCCAGCCATTTTCTTTCCCCAAACTGTCCCTAAACTTCCCTACTTTAAACACTCGGAGAAAAAAAAAAAAAAAAGGAACGAAAGGCAAGGAGAGGTGATACACACACAGGCAAACCTTTGGAAGGGAGCTAACCTATCTCGCTTTTGCTTGGTGTGGAAACGACGTACAAGTAATTTCCCCTGGGTGCTGTTAACTCTTCCAATGGCTTTTTGCCTGACCACTGCAGGGCGAGGGCTCGTTCCTCATCTCCTTCACCTTTCCTCATCTCTCTCTCTTCTCCCCCCCCCCACCCCCCAACGCCCACCCTCCCGCCAGGACCACCCCTCCCCCCTCCCCCTCCCCAACCCCTCCTCCTCCTCTCCATTTTCCCAGGAGGGTGAAGGACGGTGACAGGGCTTTAAAGTGGCTCTGAGCGCACAAACTAGGGCTAAACGAGGATGCATGGACAGGGGGGGGGGGGGGGGGGGGGGGGGGGCGGGGGGGGGGGGAGGGCAGGACTCTCACTCTCCAACAACACAACCTTTACAGCTGCATCAAGACCCGAGGCCTCAACAACTGGAGCTCTACTTGCCAAGATCGTCGTCAAACTCTGCTAGCAGGGGAGATAAGAGGTTGGTGAGGTCAGGACCCAGGCAGAGAGGGGGGGAGAGGGAGAGGTGAGGAGGGGGCCCGGGGAGGTGGGGGGAGGCTTGGGGGGTAAAGAGGGTGTGTGTGTGTGTGTAAAGTTGGGAGATGGTGAGTTCGGGTTCAAGACTGAACGCACATCATTTCATCAGTTGAGGTGGTGCAGGAATGGATAAACATTTTTGACGCATTGAAAACAGTCTCTTTCCCTCCCCCCCTCTCTCTCTCTTTCACTAACGAACACTTAAACGCACGCACGCACGCACGCATACTCACACGCACGCACGTACACACATATACGCATGCACGCACGCACGCAAACACACAGACAGAGACAGTCAGACACACACACACACACACACGCGCGCGCGCGCGCACGTTCTGTTTTCCATCGATGTCTGTCTGGGTTAACTCACATTAGGATGTCTGGGTTAACTTACAGAAGGATGTCTGTCCGGGTTAACTGACACAAGGATGTCTGGGTTAACTCAAACCAGGATGTCTGTCTGGGGTTAACTCATACAAGGATGTCTGTCTTGGTTAACTCATACAAGGATGTCTGTCTGGGGTTAACTCATACAAGGATGTCTGTCTGGGTTAACTGACACAAGGATGTCTGTCTGGGTTAACTCACACAAGGATGTCTGTCTGGGTTAACCGACACAAGGATATCTGTCTAGGTTAACTCATACAAGGATGTCTGTCTGAGGTGAACTGACACACGGATGTCTGTCTGGGTTAACTCACACAAGGATGTCTGTCTTGGTTAACTCACACAAGGATGTCTGTCTGGGTTAACTCACACAAGGATGTCTGTCTGGGTTAACTCATACAAGGATGTCTGTCTGGGTTAACTCACACAAGGATGTCTGTCCGGGTTAACTCACACAAGGATATATGTTCGGGTTAACTGACACAAGGATGTCTGTCTGGGTTAACTGACACAAGGATGTCTGTCTGGGTTAACTCACACAAGGATGTCTGTCTGGGTTAACTGACACAAGGATGTCTGTCTGGGTTAACTCACACAAGGATGTCTGTCTGGGTTAACTGACACAAGGATGTCTGTCTGGGTTAACTCACACAAGGATGTCTGTCTGGGTTAACTCACACAAGGATGTCTGTCTGGGTTAACTCACACAAGGATGTCTGTCTGGGTTAACTCACACAAGGATGTATGTTTGGGTTAACCCACACAAGGATATCTGTCTTGGTTAACTCACACAAGGATGTCTGTCTGGGTTAACTCACACAAGGATATATGTTCGGGTTAACTCACACAAGGATGTCTGTCTGGGTTAACTCACACAAGGATGTCTGTCTGGGTTAACTCACACAAGGATGTCTGTCTGGGTTAACTGACACAAGGATGTCTGTCTGGGTTAACTCACACAAGGATGTCTGTCTGGGTTAACTCACACAAGGATGTCTGTCTGGGTTAACTCACACAAGGATGTACGTTTAGGTTAACTCACACAAGGATATCTGTCTTGGTTAACTCACACAAGGATGTCTGTCTGGGTTAACTCACACAAGGATGTCTGTCCGGGTTAACTCACACAAGGATATATGTTCGGGTTAACTCACACAAGGATGTCTGTCTGGGTTAACTCACACAAGGATGTCTGTCTGGGTTAACCGACACAAGGATATCTGTCTAGGTTAACTCACACAAGGATGTCTGTCTGGGTTAACTCACACAAGGATGCATGTCTGGGTTAACTCACACAAGGATGTCTGTCTGGGTTAACTGACACAAGGATGTCTGTCTGGGTTAACTGACACAAGGATGTCTGTCTGGAGTGAACTCACTCAAGGAGGAACCTGCGGTGGCAGAATGGTTAAGACACTCGCCTGCCTGTTAACACAGGGTCTGGGTTCGAGGTCCTCTCACGTCCTTTCTCCCAGGTTTGACCGGCGGAAAATCAAACTGGGCGTCAAGTCATTCGGACAGGTGAAACGATGGACATGAGGTCCCGTGTGGCGATTAGTTACCACCGTCACCACCAGCATTTTTTAAAAAAACTTTTCACGGCACACACACACACACACACACACACACACACACACACACACACACACACACACACACACACACTCACACTTTTTCTCAGTTTGCAATCTCTAGTTATTCTCTCTCAAGTATCTGAGATAATCCCTTCCACATCACTGACTGTCTGTCTGTCTGTCTCTATATCTGCCTCAAAGCATCCTTCAAAGACCTGGGCATCGATATCAACACGTGGCAGACGCTTGCTCTGGACCGTCCAGCTTGGCGCAACAAGATCACTACAGGAGCCCGTGTAGCTGAAGCCAGGCACATCACCGAGGCGCATCGAAAGCGTGCTGTGCCCAAGGCCCAAGCAGCATCCACTGCCACGACAGCATCCACTCACTTGTGTCCCACATGTGGGCGAACCTTCAGGGCCCGGATTGGCCTCATCAGTCATCTCCGGACCCACAGCACCCACACACACGGTCAGAAGTATGAATCATGCGCACGCACGCGAGGCACGGATTATCGTGGGGGAAAGGTCGGTGAAGCAATTAGCGTCACTTACAGTTCTTACTGCTGACTATTTGCGGAGAAACAGTTCCAACATTATGGGTGCCTACATGGCGGGGTAAAAACGGTCATGCACGTAAAAGCCCACTCGTGTACATACGAGTGAACGTGGGAGTTGCAGTCCACGAACGAAGACTGAGAAGAAGAAGAAGAAGAAGAAGAAGAAGAAGAAGAAGAAGAAGATAGCGCCTATCCTTGGTCATAGACCATGCTCTGAAGCGCTTCACAAACACGGAGTCACTGATTTGCACAACTGTTTGCCTACCTGGGTAGAGCCGACTGACGGCTGTCGTTGGGTGCTTGTCATTCGTTTCCTGCGTCATTCGATCAAGTTAAGTCACACACATATTCGCACTCGCACAGACATGTAACATTTCACGCGTATGACCGTTTTGTTTATTTACCCCGCCGTGCATGCAGACTACTCGGGAGGTGCATGCTAGGTATGGTTTTATGTCCATATCCCACCGAACGCTGACATGGATGACAGGCGTATTTGATCTTCTGCGTGCGTGTGCACACACGAAGGGGGTTCAGGCGCTAGCAGGTCTGCACATATGTTGACCTGGGAGATCGGAAAAATCTCCACCCTTTACCCACCAGGCGCCGTCACCGAGATTCGAACCCAGGGACCCTCAGACTGAAAGCCCAACGCTGTAACTACTCGGCAATTGCGCGGCCCAACACGAACACACTAACCGACAAAGACCCAAAATGACATGAATGCATAACGGATGCCTGTCTGCGTATGGAGAAGTGGTGGCCCAGTGGATAATGCGCCTGACAAGGAAGCCAGTGTCCATTGGTTCGAGTCCGGGCTTTTTACACTGCTCCTGCACCAGATCTTGAGTGACAGTCTGGGTACTTTATGTCTTTCGAGGTACAAGAACCCAAGGCAATAAAAGGTTTGTCTTTGGTATAGAACATCTGTAGACAATCCCACTTTGATAATGAAATGAACACACTTGAAGACAAAAAAAAAGAAAGAAAGAAAAGATGGTGCTGTATTACAGAGAAGCGCACTCACAGGGATAGCAGCCCGAATTTTCAAACATAAAAAGTAATACACTATACTATACTATACTATACTATACTATACTATACTATACTATACTATACTATACTGCAATGCAATGCAATACAATGCAATGCAATACAGTATCACTTCAAAAATTATGTGTGTACAATGTCATGATGGTGATTGTGATAATGATGATGATGACGACGACGATGAGAACGATGATGATGTTGACGAACTATGACGGATATAATTATGATGGTGATGATGATGTCAATGTAGGTATAAAAAAAAACCCAACTATTGCCGTTATCGGAAAGAATGATAATCTCCTCTTCAATAAGAAATTCAACAACTTAAACTGAACTGTCTTCGAGGTTAGTGCTTATGGACGAACAAAAGAAAAGAAAACAAACAACCAACCCGCTCAAAAACAAACAAACAAACTGTAGTGTGTTTGTTTCGTTGCCTTTTGAATAATAAGACGGAATCCGGGCTTCCGGTTTTCCGAGCTAGGCAAAATGGCGTTTGTGTGTCTTTCCACTTCTGTTCAAGAATCCCTTTAGATCTTTCCTGTCTCAGTCCATCCGACACAATAGACAAACAAGCGAAACAAACCAACATGAAGCCTTTATTTTGTTCGCTTTTGAAACACTATTACATTGGTCTAGATGCGAAAACTGAAAACAATAATAAAACTGGAACGACAATAAGATGTCGACAAAAAAACAAAAAAACAAAAACAAAAAAACAACAACAGCCAACTAGCCAAACAAGAAGAGAGAGAGAGGGAGATAGAGAGAGGGAGGGGGGAAGGAGGGAGAAAGAAAGAGAGAGACAGGGGGAGGGAGGGAGAGAGAGAGAGAGAGGGGGAGGGAGGGAGAGGAGAGAAAGAGGGGGAGAGAGGTGGGAGGGAGAGAGAGAAAGAGAGAGTGGAGGGAGAGAGAGAGAGAAAGGGAGAGAGGGGTGGTGGTGGTTGTGGGTGGGCGGGGGGGGGGGGGGGGGGGGGGGGGGGGGGGGGGGGACGAACGGGATAACTTGAGCAGCGAAATAAAATCACTTAAACGGCCCACACGACATTTTTGCATGCAGCAACGAATTTTGATTTCAGCAATTCCGACGGTGACCGTGACGCATCAGTGAACGTAAGGTTGTGTGTGTGTATCAAAAATGTGTGTGTGTGTGTGTGTGTGTGTGTGTGTGTGTGTGTGTGTGTATCAAAAATGTGTGTGTGTGTGTGTGTGTGTGTGTGTGTGTGTGTGTGTGTTGTTGTTGTTGTTGTTGTTGTTTTTCTTCTTCTGTTAGCGTCTTTTAGCCATAAGTGTTATTTGACAAAGGGGGGAAAGACGGCTACCGGAGAGCCGGGGAAAAGTAACTATTAACCGGGCATGTGAGTCAGTGTGTGTGTGTGTGTGTGTGTGTGTGTGTGTGTGTGCTAAGTCCGTGTACTACGGCCCATCAATGTAACTACAAGTCGCGCCGACACTGCTGCTCAACTCTGAACTGAAGGCGGACGGTAGTCAGTGTATGAAGAGAACACATAACACATTCATCATAATTCCACAACACATCTTTGATCAAGCAGAAAGCATTATCAGTCACAACTGTATACATATAATTATGTGTATTTCCCTGTTTTTTGTTGTTGGTTTTTTTTGTGTGTATGGTGTTTTTTTTTGTGGTCAAATCTTTGTGAGAGGGATTAACGAGCCGGGGGGAGTATCGACACGGGGGAGTACCGGGCTGACCCCGACACTGTGCAGGCAAACAAGAAGGCAAGGCGGAGGCAGCAGCATCAGTACAGTGTGTGTGTGTGTGTGTGTGTGTGTGTGCAAGTGGTTGGATGGTGCATGTTGTGTGTGTATCGCTAGCATTGCAAGCATTCCGCTCGTTTCTCGCGTCTCGTGCCACATCATGGGGCATTTATCAATACGTGCTTCCAGCCTCTAGCTGTTTTAGTGTGTGTGTGTGTGTGTGTGTGTGTGTGTGTGTGTGTATTGTTGTTGTTGTTGTTGTTGTTGTTTTTCTTCTTCAGTTTAGCGTCTTTTAGCCATAAGTGTTATTTGACAAAGGGGGGAAAGACGGCTACTGGAGAGCCGTGGAAAAGTAACTGTTAACCGCGCATGTGAGTCAGTGTG
>NC_134876.1:14046268-14051268 GCF_041734735.1 Babylonia areolata | reverse complement strand
GTCGCTCGCGCAGTATTATGCATGCATGCATTGTTGATTGAATCACCACACGACGGCCGGGCGCAACAGCCGAGTGGTTAAAGCGTTGAACTGTCAATCTGAGGGTCCCGGGTTCGAATCACGGTGACGGCGCCTGGTAGGTAAAGGGTGGAGATTTTTACGATCATGATCTCCCAGGTCAGCATATGTGCAGACCTGCTAGTGCCTGAACCCCCTTCGTGTGTATATGCAAGCAGAAGATCAAATACGCACGTTAAAGATCCTGTAATCCATGTCAGCGTTCGGTGGGTTATGGAAACAAGAACATACCCAGCATGCACACCCCCGAAAACGGAGTATGGCTGCCTACATGGCGGGGTAAAAACGGTCATACACGTAAAAGCCCACTCGTGTGCATACGAGTGAACGCAGAAGAAGAAGAATCACCACTAACTTTGGAATGCACGCTTCCATTCCATGGAACTGTTGTTTGTCGGTGGTGTGAACCGAGAACCAAGTCAGTTGAGACAGCTGGGCTTCACTCCACCAGTACTGCACAACATTAACCCCTTGAGTGCCGAACCTGGCCGCCGTTCTTTCTCTGTCTCTGGACCTTGCAATTGGAACGAACTTCCTCTTTCGCTTCGTCAAGTCTCCACACTCAGCTCTTTCAAGTCTGGCCTTAAAACCCTCCTTTTCCCAAAATAGCCTCCCTTTCCCTGCCCCTTCCTTGTCTTTAGTTTCTTCAGTTTTAGGGTTATGCATGCGTGTAAATGACTAGTGCGAAAGTGCTTTGATTTGTCTCTGCACAAGATTCAGCGCCTTATAAATACCATTATTATTATTGTTATTATTATTATTAATATGGCACTGATGAATTCACAGTGTGGTGACTTGTTATTGTGTACCTATCAGTGGTGTCACTGGTTTTGCTAAACTAATGTATTGCAGTCTCAAGAGGAAGGTGTCCAAATAAAGACTGGTGACCGAAACCCTAAGCTCCGTCACAGTGAGGTGACCGCCCTTACGGACGGCCATATTTGTCAGCAGCAGTCAAAGGGTTAATAATAAGTTGTTTTTTAAACAACAACAACAACATTATATAGAATGATATATATATATATATACATATATATATATATATATATGTGTGTGTGTGTGTGTCTGTGTGTTTGTGTGTCTGTGGGTGTGTGTGTTATTATATGTATTATATATATGTTTTATGATATTAAACTTTTAAACAAAGATTGTTTAAAGGAGAAAGAATTTAAACTACGACGTGTTGTCCCGAACCCTTGACTGAGAGAAGTGGGGTGAGCCATAAGGACTGTATCACTTCCATGTTGCACTGATTGGCATTGTGTGTGTGTGTGTGTGTGTGTGTGAGTGTGTGCGTGCGTGCGTGCGTGCGGGTGTGCGCGCGCACGTGTGTGTGTGTGTGCATGTGTGTGCGTGCATGTGCGTGTGTATGTGTGTGCATGCGTGTGCGTGCATGTGCGCGCGCGTGTGTGTGTATATGTGTGTGTGCAGCTCAAAGTGTGCTTCAGTTAAACACTGACTGGATAAGGGGAACAGAAACAACGCACTCCACAGACCTGCCCCCCACCCCCCCGCCCTTCCCCCCTGCACTCCCAACTCCCATCCACTCTACCCCCCCCCCCACCACCCCTCTACCCCGCCCCCCCACCACCCCCATCAGGCACCTTCACCCCTCCTCCCTCTCCGTCCCCAGAGCAGTGCAAAGATTATTATTAATTCACAAAGTTTGCTCCTTCCACACACCCCTAGAGATTGATTCGACGCCGCACCTCCAGTACAACACGGGAGCTGTTCTACGTGGAACTATATAACTTGGAGACAGCCCTCACAGACCAAGCGACAACTGGCCCCCCAAGGCCCCCTAAATCACCAGCTTTACTGTCCGGGAGGGGCTCAAAGTGGTTCTGTCAATCTTAAGGACGGTGGCAACGGCGGTGGCCGGGGGGTCCGGGGGTCCTTACAGGCTGGTTTACAGGTCCCGCAAGTCCTCTTCCCGGGCCCGGCGTCGTGGTGGTGGTGGTGGTGGTGGTGGTTTAGGAGAACTTGCTCAATGGGCCGCCACCACTGGTAGTGTTAATGGAGAGGGATTTCCCTCTCAGACACGTGTGTGTGAGAGTGACTGACTGACAGCGTCGGAATTGGCTGTGCAGTGTTATATTATTGGTTGAAGTGTTGGGAACGGAGTGAGTGACTGGCTTTTAAAAAAAATATATTTATTTTTATTATATTATTTTTTTCTTTAATACTACCACGTTCCGTGTTTACTATCATCTGCTGCTGCTACTGCCGTAAACGGTGAGTTTATCTTTTTGTTTGTTTGTTTGTTCGGTTGATTGATTGTCCATGCCTGTGTGTATGTTTGTATGTTTGTCTGTGTGTTTGTCTGCCAGTGCCTGCTTGCTGTAGTGTGTGTTTGTCTCGGAAACTGAAACTGAATTGTTTGTCTATCCTAGTTTGTTTGTATGTATGGATGCGGGTAGTAGTGGTCTGTTCCGTGAAGGGTGGTATGGTCGAGTCGTTGGTCCTCAGTAACCACAGGAACCGTCACCAGGTGTTGAAGACACCAAACTAGAAGAGGTGGACCAGTACTTCTTAACAGGCCATGAAACAGCAGTCGAGTCGAGTGCCGCTGACACTCCAGAGTTTTTATTGCAGCAACGTGATAATGACAAGACAAAATTCTTTATTTTCGAGGATAATAGATAAGCACTGGTGCGCTTTTTTTTTTTTCCATCCAGTCCCCGCCCTGAAACATGGTCTACACTACACAATACTACAATATATATGTCATTGCATGCACTACACACTGCTCACGAGATAACAAGCCATGCTGACAGAAACGCTGCTTACACATCATACTTGTACAGCTGGGTTTCTTAAAACAGTCTTAACAAGTGTGACTGAACGAGACACAGACAGCAGCTGAAGACGTTCTCTGTCGCCGCTTTGATCAGTTCTTTTCGCATGACAACCACACCGCATAATTATTTGAAAGTTACCTGATCGTGACTCCCCCCCCCCACCCACAATGATTGAGAACAACACAAATCTATGAGTGATTGGTCATTTATTGACTCATTCATTTGATGACTTATCCATGAGTGATTGGTCATTTATTTACTCATTCATTTGATGACTTATCCATGAGTGATTGGTCATTTATTGACTCATTCATTTGATGACTTATCCATGAGTGATTGGTCATTTATTGACTCATTCATTTGATGACTTATCCATTTATTTGTTTAGGTATCAACACAAATCTATGAGTGACTGGTCATTTATTTACTCATTCATTTGATGACTTATCCATTAACTTGTTCAGGTGTCTCTTTTTCACCCCATCAAGGCTTGACTTAGCGCGTTGGGTTACACTGCTGGACAGGCTATTGCTTAGTAGCAGATGTGGTATGGCGTATAATGAATTATGGATTTGTCCGAACACTTTGACGCCTTCTTGAGAAACTGAACTGAACTGAACTATGGTTGGTGTCTTTGGATCACTTGTCAGGGTGGATGGAAGGTGGAGGGGGATGGGAGGGAGGGGGGATAATTCACCGCCGAGATATCTGAGGAGTGAGCAAGGGACGAAACTGCAGAAATATCAGGCGTACAGCTGTCTTTGTATTGTATTTCTCTTTTTCTTGTTGTTGTTGTCACAACAGAGATTTTTGTGTGAAATTCGGGCTGATCTCCTCAGGGAGAGCGCGTCGCTACACTGAGAGCGCCACCCATTTTGGTTTTTTAAATAATTTTTTTCCTGTGTGCAGTTTTATTTGTTTTACCTATCGAAATAGAAATTTTTCTACTGAATTTTGCCAGGAAGAACCTTTTGCTGCCGTGGGTTCTTTTACATGCGCTAAACGCATGCTGCACACGGGACCTCGTGTTATCGTCTCATCCGAATGACTAGCGTCCAGACCACCACTCAAAGTCTAGTGGAGAGGGAGAAAATATCGGCGACTGAGCCGTGATTAGAACCAGCGCGCTCAGAATTTCTCGCTTCCTTGGCGGACGCGTTGGACTATGACTCTCAGACTAGGAGGCAAAATTGCACTGACTCTTAGTGCTGCAGCCTTGTGGGCTAGTTGGCCTTTGGGAACCATCCCAAACGCCGACTGTCCTAAAACCCTCTTGGCCGAGAGAGTGGGGCTGTAACTTGGGCAAGACACTCTCCACTATAATCAAATTCTAGCCCGAACAGCAGTTGCCTCCTCTGCTGTTCTGATGGTCATAGTCGGACACGACTGACTATCATAAATACAACCTCTAGGCCGTGACTCCACATTCTCTCAAGAGAGAATTGAAATGTCCGTCCAGTAGCTGCCTTTGAAGGGTTTACATCGTCCACCATGGTCCTCTCTTTTTCCCAATTTATTTTATATTTTATCTGTTAAAAATTGTATTTCACTTTATTCTATCATTAGGCTTAGTATTCTTCCCCACCCCACCCCCCCACCCCCTTCCACATATATTTATTCAGTGACCATGCAGAATGGGAAAAAAAAATCTGTCTCATACATGCTCGATCACGAAAAGAAAAAGAAAAAAAAAGAAGGGAAGAATAAAAATGTGGAAAAAAGATTACATACACAAAAAGAGCTGACATCTTCACATTCATTGTCAGATAGCGGTTGATGTGGGTTTTTTTTTAAGGCATGTTTATAGTCAACTGGATGATGTAAGGCGCTTTGAGCAGCATTGGTGCTGGATATCGCGCCATAGAAAAGCTATGTATTATTATTAGTATTATTTCAATGATTCCATATAGCAACCACCTCCCGATTCTTTTTCTTTTTGTTCTCCTTTGCAAATGAAGTTATTTTAGAACAACAGAACTATTTGTTTCGTTGTAACCTGCACCCGTTTTGCCCCCCGCTACCATGTTGTTGGAAAGTTCACTTCAGTTCGGTTACTCAAGGAGGTGTCACAGCGTTCGGACAAATCCATATACGCTACACCACATCTGCTAAGCAGATGCC
>NC_134876.1:14031268-14041268 GCF_041734735.1 Babylonia areolata | reverse complement strand
TGTCTCTGTCTTTACAATCCCTCTCTCTGTCTGTGTCTTTACAATCCCTCTCTCTCTGTCTGTGTCTTTACAATCCCTCTCTCTCTGTCTCTGTCTTTACAATCCCTCTCTCTGTCTCTGTCTTTACAATCCCTCTCTCTGTCTCTGTCTTTACAATCCCTCTCTCTGTCTTTACAATCCCTCTCTCTGTCTCTGTCTTTACAATCCCTCTCTCTGTCTCTGTCTTTACAATCACTCTATGTGTCTCTGTCTTTACAATCCCTCTCTCTGTCTGTGTCTTTACAATCCCTCTCTGTGTCTCTGTCTTTACAATCCCTCTCTCTGTCTGTGTCTTTACAATCCCTCTCTCTCTGTCTCTGTCTTTACAATCCCTCTCTCTGTCTGTGTCTCTACAATCCCTCTCTCTGTCTCTGTCTCTACAATCCCTCTCTCTGTTTCTGTCTCCACTCATTCTCTCTGTCTCTGTCTTTACAATCCCTCTCTCTGTCTCTGTCTTTACAATCCCTCTCTCTGTCTCTGTCTTTACTATCCCTCTCTCTGTCTCTGTCTTTATAATCCCTTTCTCTGTCTCTGTCCTCACAATCTCTGTCTCTCTGTCTCTGTCTTCACTCACTCCCTCTCTCTGTCTCTGTCTTTACAATCTCTCTGTGTCTCTGTCTTTACAATCCCTCTCTCTGTCTCCGTCTTTACAATCTCTCTGTCTCTGTCTTCACAATCCCTCTCTCTGTCTCCGTCTTTACAATCCCTCTCTCTGTCTCCGTCTTTACAATCCCTCTCTCTGTCTCCGTCTTTACAATCTCTCTGTGTCTCTGTCTTTACAATCCCTCTCTCTGTCTCTGTCTTTACAATCCCTCTCTCTGTCTCCGTGTCTTTACAATCCCTCTCTCTGTCTCTGTCTTTACAATCCCTCTCTCTGTCTTTACAGTCCCTCTCTCTGTCTCTGTCTTTACAATCTCTCGGTGTCTCTGTCTTTACAGTCCCTCTCTCTCTGTCTCCCCCTCCCTTTACGTCTGTTCTGTCTCTCACTGAAAAGAAAGACAAGCACATTCTCTGGATCTGGATGAAAACGTTTCTCAAGCCAAAGATTTGACTGTAACTACAACAGGGATTATATCCACAACGGGACGGTTTTTTCCCCCCCTTCAATTACAATGATTGCCTATAAAGAAGAACGAGAATCTCAATAGAATGGCCATTGATGGTCTTCTTCTTCTTCTGCGTTCGTGGGCTGCAACTCCCACGTTCACTCGTATGCACACGAGTGGGCTTTTACGTGTATGACCGTTTTTACCCCGCCATGTAGGCAGCCATACTCCGTTTTCGGGGGTGTGTGCATGCTGGGTATGTTCTTGTTTCCATAACCCACCGAACGCTGACATGGATTACAGGATCTTTAACGTGCGTATTTGATCTTCTGCTTGCATATACACACGAAGGGGGTTCAGGCACTAGCAGGTCTGCACATATGTTGACCTGGGAGATCGTAAAAATCTCCACCCTTTACCCACCAGGCGCCCTCACCGTGATTCGAACTCGGAACCCTCAGATTGACAGTCCAACGCTTTAACCACTCGGCTTTTGCGCCCGTCGGCCATTGACGGTCAAGGCACATGATCACGTTCGCGGGAAGTAGGTAACAGTAATGTTTGTACACTTATGCAGAAGGGTCTCTTCTGAGTAATCGACAGTCTGGTTCTGCTTTTGGCATACTGGCACTGAAGACAAAAGAATTCTTCCGTTGTGGGCCAAAACCGATCAATAATATGCATGACTGAAGTCCCTATGGTTTTGAAATTTGATATATATTTATATATATATATACCAAGACCTCCACGTTCGCATTTTCAGGCACTTTTTTTGTGCGCTGATTTTTCAGAACAGTGCTGTACAAAGTGCCATCTCCGGTTGATGAGCACAAGTCTAGATTCGCTTTTTTGTCTCTGTATGTTAAGAAAAAAAAAAAAAGAAAAAAAAGAAAGAAAGAAAAGAAAAGAAAAAAGTCAGTCGTTTGTCTAGTCTCTGTGCTTCTTTCTCAGCTGTCTGTCTTCTCTTTGCTCCTTTATGCCTGGTATCTTTTTCTGTTCCTTTCTGTAATGCCAGTCTGTCTTTCTGCTCCTTTCTATATATTGCCTGTATGTCTGTCTGCTCCTTTCTATATATTGCCTGTATGTCTTTCTGCTCCTTTCTATATATTGCCTGTATGTCTGTCTGCTCCTTTCTATATATTGCCTGTATGTCTTTTTACTCCTTTCTATATATTGCCTGTATGTCTGTCTGCTCCTTTCTATATAATGCCTGTATGTCTGTCTATCTGCTCCTTTCTATATAATGCCTGTATGTCTGTCTGCTCCTTTCTATATATTGCCTGTATGTCTGTCTGCTCCTTTCTATATAATGCCTGTATGTCTGTCTGCTCCTTTCTATATAATGCCTGTATGTCTGTCTGCTCCTTTCTATATATTGCCTGTATGTCTGTCTGCTCCTTTCTATATAATGCCTGTATGTCTGTCTGCTCCTTTCTATATATTGCCTGTATGTCTGTCTACTCCTTTCTATATATTGCCTGTATGTCTGTCTACTCCTTTCTATATAATGCCTGTATGTCTGTCTGCTCCTTTCTATATATTGCCTGTATGTCTGTCTGCTCCTTTCCATATATTGCCTGTATGTCTGTCTGCTCCTTTCTATATAATGCCTGTATGTCTGTCTGTTCCTTTCTATATAATGCCTGTATGTATGTCTTTCTGCTCCTTTCTATATATTGCCTGTATGTCTGTCTGCTCCTTTCTATATATTGCCTGTATGTCTGTCTGCTCCTTTCTATATAATGCCTGTATGTCTGTCTTTCTGCTCCTTTCTATATATTGCCTGTATGTCTGTCTGCTCCTTTCTATATAATGCCTGTATGTCTGTCTGCTCCTTTCTATATATTGCCTGTATGTCTGTCTGCTCCTTTCTATATATTGCCTGTATGTCTGTCTGCTCCTTTCTATATATTGCCTGTATGTCTGTCTGCTCCTTTCTATATATTGCCTGTATGTCTGTCTGCTCCTTTCTATATAATGCCTGTATGTCTGTCTTTCTGCTCCTTTCTATATATTGCCTGTATGTCTGTCTGCTCCTTTCTATATAATGCCTGTATGTCTGTCTGCTCCTTTCTATAGTTGTCTGTTTTTCTGTTCCTTTCTGAATGGACTGTCTATCTGTCTCTGTGCTTCGACAATATTGCTTATCTATTGATATCCTCCTGCTTCTGTTTCGATGAAAGAAAGAAATATTTGTTTTCAGTTTTAGTCAGTTGTCTGTTTAATTTTTTTGGTAGTAATCTGATAATGTGGTTCTATGTCGTTAAAAACACTCACTCACACACACACACACACGCACGCACACACACACACACACACACGCACGCACGCACGCACGTACACACACACACACCACCACCACCACCACCACCACCAACAACAACAACAACAGCAACAAACAAACAACAACGACATCGCCATTTACACGTGTCTGTATTTATCCGTTTTCTGTCCGTCCCTGTTCGTCTTTATAACAACGCCAGCTGGCTGTCTCAGGGGGCTCGCTTCAGTTTCTCAGATCTCTCTGTCTTAGCTGCTGGGTGGAGTTTTTAGCGACCTGCTGTTGACTGACTGACTGACTTACTCACGACCTTTGAGGTCCAGCTGTCCAGGCTGGGCTTCAGCGTCAACTGCCAGTACAGAGAGTCCGAGAAGGATGTGGGTTCGAATCCCGCTCTCACCCGTTCTCCCAAGTTTGACTTGAAAATCAAAAAGAGCATCTAGCCCTTCGGAGGAGACGATAAACTGAGGTCCCGTAGTGTACATCACGCACGTGACTTACTTTACTTCTTATGCCTATAGCTCCGCTCGGGAACAAAGGGCCGCAACAGCACTCCTCCAACGGATACGGTTTGGGGCGATCCTCTTTATCTGGGCCCACGTCATTCCGGCTGCCTTCACTTCAGTGTCCGTACTTCTTCTCCAAGTCTGCCTGGGTCTGCCAACTTTGCGTTTGCCTTGGGGGTTCCAGTCAAGTGCCTGGCGAGTGATGTTGAGTGGTGACTTGCGCAACGTGTGGCCTGTCCACCCCCACTTTCTCTTTTTGATTTCTTCTTCTATGGGTGCTTGTTTGGTTCTGTCCCAGAGGTCTTCATTTGAGATGATTTCAGGCCACCTGACGTTCAGAATGTTGCGCAGGCATCTGTTGACAAATGTCTGGAGTTTGTTCCTGTTGGTCTTGGTAGTGCGCCATGTCTCTGAGCCGTACAGCATGACTGACTTGACGTTGGTGTTAAATATTCTGATCTTGTTGTGAAGTGGCGAACTGAAAAAGAGCCCATGGCAACGAGAGTGCTGTCCTCTTACAAAACAAATTGTTGCAGAAATCCACTCTGACAGGTAAACAAAATTTAATATACTTGGAGTGATGGCCTAGAGGTAACGCGTCCGCCTCGGAGGCGAGAGAATCTGAGCACGCTGGTTCGAATCACGGCTCAGGTGCCGATATTTTCTCCCCCTCCACTAGACCTTAAGTGGTGGTCCCCCCCCCACCCCCCAAAACAACAACAACAACAAAAAAACAAACAAAAAAACAAAACAAAAACCAACAACAAACAACAACAACAACAAAACAACAACAACACATATCAACACATATATACACACACACACAAACCCACACACAAAACCCCCAACAAAACCCAATAACAACACTGAAACTCTTCATGCTAGGGTCTTGGTCCAGAGAGCGTGGTGTGTGGTTCCAGAGCATAGATCGAGCTCAATCCTGTTCAGCTCAGTGTTCGAAGAGAGGCTGAGTCACAGATTGACACAAGTTTACAGCTGGGCCAACAGCAAAGTGAGAGCTGTATTATCAGTGGTTTCTCCAGCACAATGGGAAATCACTTACAGCTTCGTCTTTTGTGAAAGACTATGACTCTCAGATCAGGAGGCAAAAATTGCACTGGTTCTTAGTGCTGCAGCCTTGGGGGCTAGTTTGCCTTTGGAAACCATTCCAATGCCGACTGTCCTAAAACCCTCTTGGCCGAGAGAGTGGGGATGTAACTTGGGCAAGACACTCTCCACTGTGATCAAATTCTAGCTCGGATAATCCGGACAGCAGTTACCTCCTCTGCTGTTCTGATGGTCATAGTCAAACACGACTGACTATCATACACTGCATCAGTCTGCCTGTGAAATTTATTTCATTATCAGCCCACTTACACCCTCCCCCCGTCCCTCCTCCAACCACCCATCTCTCCACCTCCCGGAGGAGAGAGTTTCCTGTGTAAAGGGAGGCTATCTCTTTGATACGGACCCTGGAGGCGTGTCGTCCCCTTGCATCACACAAGATAGGGGTCAAGGGCTAATGGGTTCCAGTCCCAGATAAGGGCAGTAAAAAGAAGCGATTGAGTGTGTGTGTGTGTGTGTGTGTGCGCGCGCGCGTATGTGTATGTCTGTGGGCTCTTCTCATTGCCTTATTGACCATTCACTAAAAGGTTACATGGACACGTGCGCGCATTCACTCATTTGAACACACACACACACACACACACACACACACACACACACACACACACTCGCGGGTGAAGTTTGGGGAGGGGGTGGGTGTGAGGGAGGGAATGGGGGTGGGGGTGGGGGGGCGTAAGTGAAGGACGCATTAGTCATTATTAGCAATAACACTGGATTATAACCAGTTTCCTTTCGTAGAACTGTACATTACTTCAGCAAGTTTTTTGTGGGGGAAGAGGGAGGGAGGGAGGGAGAGAATAAGAGAGAGAGAGAGATACAGACAGACAGATAAATAGAGAGACAGACAGACAGATAGAGACAGGGAGACACAGAGAGAGAGAGAGAGAGAGAGAGAGAGAGAGAGAGAGAGAGAGAGACAGACTGTGTGTGTGTGTGTGTGTGTGTGTGTTTGTGTGTGTGTATCTGTCTGTCCGTCTGTCTATGTGTGAAGAACTCTGTGTGTGTGTGTGTGAGAGTGTGTGTGTATTTGTCTGTCTGTCTATGTCTCTGTCTGTATGTGTGTGTGTCTGTGTGTGTGTGTGTGTGTGTGTGTGTGTGTGTGTGTGCGTGCACGTGTGTGTGTATCTCCCCGGGGAGACCGAGCTACCCGCATTTCACACAAACAAACGTGTTGCGACAAACCAGTTACACGATAGAGTTATTACAGTCAAGTCAGCTCAGCCCCCACGACGGCCAGCGGCGGCCCAGTGGGAGCATACACACAGCTATGTAGCCGCCGCGGTGGTAGTGGGATACGAAAGGAAAGGCAAAGATCGGGATGGATCCATGGTTCGAATCCCTCTCCCCCCTCCCCCCCACCCCCCTCCCCCCAGCTCCTAACTCTCTGCCTACCCATCAGGGCTGGCTGGCCATTGCTGTTGTTCTGTGTGTGTGTGTGTGTGTGTGTGTGTGTGTGTGTGTGTGTGTGTGTGTGTCTGCCCCCTTTGCCTGGACACAGAGTGGGGTTTTCGGTCCGTGTGTTGCTGTATTGATGGTTGTTTTGTTGTACGGATGGCAGGTGATCGATCGATCGACCTGGCAGCCAGGACCTCCCGTGTGCGGCAACGGCACCGTCCATTTAGCGCGGCACGCTACAAGGGGATTGTTGTTTCGGGGACTGAATGATGGTGGACAGGGGAAAGAGAAAAAGAAAGAGAAGACGAACCAAAACACACAGACACACACAGACACAGACACACACTCACACACACGCACGCACGCTCATTGGTATCCACCTTCTGATGTAATGGCGGAAAGTAATAGTGATCAAATTTAGGAAGTTTATCTCGCTTTACATTTAGAGATTGAAGGGCTAGCAAATGGTAATAATGATTCGCCAGATGCTGCATTAAGTGATCACAGTTTGTACCAACAGATCGACAGTTCCACTGAAACACATTTAGGTTGTTGTCGACCGTCATTGCTCGAGAAGGTTCAGTGATTGTCTATTGTTGATCACAGTTCCAAAAAGTTAACTGATTTAACGCAACACACAAAAAATACATTAAACTATAATGCAAAAAAAAAAAAAAAAAAAAAAAAAAAAAGAATCGGTAGGTTATGAATCAATATACTGAATGAGTATGTACTAATGATTATAGTGTTTAGAACAGAGATAAAATAGTAGAACAGTTCACAGCAGAGCGTCCTGGTGTTCACGTGGGAATAAATCAGATCTGAACACAAGTAAAAGTTCTCCTGGTGATCAGTACGAAGACCAGTCTATCAGGTTGCTGAATGGGTTGTACCACGTAGGCTGGTGGAAGGCGGGGTAGGCGTGGTGTTGATAGTGCTGCGCTGGTCGGGCAGGTCTCCTGGGGGTCTCCCACAGCAGGTCCCTGACAGCACGCCCCACGTTCCCTGCTAGTAGACTGGTCCCCTTCCTGGTGAGGTGCAAATTGTCCCGAAGGTGGTGATGTTTTATGTTGGTGTTTTCTATAAAAGAAATGTTCTTCACGTCATACAGATCTGAAGTCAGCATGGCGTTGTACAGTTGACGTTTCATTTCTGTTCGTTCGTCTTTCACGACAGTAATTTTACTTACAACAATTTTCGTTGTTGGATATTTTTTCGCCGTGTCTTTTAAGACGTGCACTAGAGATTTGCATGATTTTTCAGGGTCAGCTGTTTTCAGGTCGTTTATGCCACAATGGATGACCACTGCTTCGGGTTGTCGTCCCTCAGAGCCAAGTTCTTGTAGGCATCGTTGCACAGCACTCACTGTGGGGGTTCGTTTCTTCTTCTTTCCCTTGGCTACCGCCTTCATCATTGTGAAGATTCTGTAGACCATGCATGGAACCAATATGAGTGTCCAAGCCGATTTTTTTCTACGCCATTCATGATTGAATCGTGAAGAATCAGGGTGTTCGGTAGTTCTTGCACGTTGTCAGTTGATTTCTTTTTTGAGTTGAGAAGTTTCTTTTGTTTTGGTTTTGCGTCATTTATAGTGTCGTCAGTGGGAGAATTTGACGTCATTTTTGGGCTTAGTTGTTTTTTCCACTCGATTCAGGCTTATTGCTTTTGCAGTCTGCCTACATTTTGGCGAAATGTGGACTTTTGATGTGGACAGCTGCTCTGGAGTACCACAGGGATCCGATTTCACTGCCTCTGCGTATGTTGTTGGTGTTGCTGTTGAAAGGCAGGAGTCACTACCAGAAGCTACTGTCACTGCCCCTTCCCTTGAGGCAAAAGCCTCAAGGATGACCCGAATGTCTTAATAAAAGCCCTCACCCGCCATCATCCAAAGTAAGTCAAGTGAGGGACTAGGGCTTTGCCGGTCGGGGCTTGATCCCGGGGACCGCTTCGGTAGCCGGAAAGGCCTGGTCCTGATGCCTGAAACAGTTGATGGCTTCCTCCCCACCCACCCACCCACCCCTGGGCCCACCATCTTTCTACCCCCTTCATCCCATCACCTAGGAAGGTGGGTCATGCTGCTGCGCTCCTCCCCATTATGGTCAACGTGATGACCGTGGACTCCTAACAGGAAGAAGAAGAAGAAGAGTCAGTTTGTGTCCCTGTGGTTTCCATTGGTAAATGGTTCTAATGCCATGCGGGGTGATTCAGCTTAGAGAGAGCGAGACACACACACACACACACACACACACACACACACACACACACACACACACACACACACACAGAGAGAGAGAGAGAGAGAGAGAGAGAGAGAGAGAGAATTTGGAATGGTTTATTCACAATCAGGCCACAGCCCCTAGTGAAGGGGGTATACGTAAACATAATACAACTCAACGAAAACACATAAGCAAATAAGCATTAATATAGACAACAAACCGTGCATTGAGAGAGAGAGAGAGAGAGAGAGAGAGAGAGAGAGAGAGAACAAAAACCAAAACAAAATAGAAACTAGTATCCACACTCAGCTTGAACTTGGATATATATATATATATATATATTCTCGTTCACGTGCCCAGGATCAGTTTGGATATATTCTCTTTTGAGGTTTTGTGTTGCATTGGAGTCACTGGAATTTGGTTAATTCTTCAGTTGGTTGTGTGCACTTCAAGGCGAACGTTGTCTGACATGGCTCAAACTCTATATATACATATTTTTGTTAGAGTTTGAGAGAGAGAGAGACAGAGACAGAGAGAGTGCACTTCGAGGCGAACGTTGTCTGATATCGTTCAACTCTATTTTTACATATTTTTGTTAGAGTTTGAGAGAGAGAGAGAGAGGGGAGAGGGTGGAGAGAGAGAGGGGGAGGGACAGAGAAAGAGACAGGGAGAGAGAGAAGGAAGGGAGAGGGAGTTAGAGAGGGGAGGGAGGGAGAGAGAGAGAGAGAAAGAGAGAGAGAGAGAAAGAGAGAGAGGAAAGAGAGTGGGAGAGAGGGTGCAGAGAGAGGGGGGGAGGGACAGAGAGAGAGACAGGGAGAGAGAGAAGGAAGGGAGAGGGAGAGAGGGGAGGGAGGGAGAGAGAAAGAGAGAGAGAGAGAGAGGAGGGAGAGAGAGAAAGAGAGAGAGAGACAGAGAGACAGAGAGAGTGCATTTGAAGGTGAACGTTGTCTGACATTGTTCAAACTATATATACATATTTTTGTTAGAGTTAGAGAGAGAGAGAGATGAGGGAGAGAGAGAACGAGAGAGAGACAGGCAGAGAGAGAGGGAAGGGAGAGGGAGAGAGAGGATGGAGGAGAGAGAGAGAGGGTGGAGAGAGAGAGCGAGAGAGAGTGAGAGAGAGAGGGGGGAGAGGAGAGAGAGAGAGAGAGAGAGAGAGAGAGAGAGAGAGAGGCAAACATGCCGCGAAAGGTAACTGGAGATAATGTACACAGATTTCCATCAGAGACGCCTGTTGCGAGATAACACGCCCAATAATTCACCGTTCAGTGCCATGAAGCATGGACCAGCACTCTCTAAGTGTTTATAAATATAAGTCGTGTTTTTTTCGGTTTTCCCTTTAAAAAAAAAAATTAAGAGAGAGAGAGAGAGAGAGAGAGAGAGAGAGAGAGA
>NC_134876.1:13978768-14026268 GCF_041734735.1 Babylonia areolata | reverse complement strand
AAGTGATGCTTTTGATATCCTTTTTTTTTCCTGTCCCTCCATGAACGATGCAAACACGAGGAGCTTGGGCTTCACTTTGCTGATTAATGGGATGCCAGCCTCGAGATGTGAAGAGAAGTTTACGGCCCTCCAAAGGGACGAAGCGGGTTTTCGTTTTTTGTTCTTCTGGTTGTAACTCGCACCACAGTTGCAAGAAAATATAGTCGTAAAGAGGGATAAAAAAATATAATAATAAAAATAAAGGAAACGAGACGAAAATAAAATGAGATGAAATAACGTAACATAAAATAGATTAAGATAAAATGTAACAAAAACGAGATAAAAGGGCATCAAAATATAGCGATGTGTTTCACATGAGAAGCATTCTCCCGACAAGTCCCCAGTGATCTTCTTTCGACACGTTTTAGCCTAGAGCATACATTTCCTCATAGAAAAACAACAACAAAACAACCCAACAAACTATTTGTGCTAGACAAAGAAAGAAACAAAGAAAGCGTCGATCTGCTTCCAAGCTCTTCTTCTTCTTCTTCTGCGTTCACTCGTATGCACACGAGTGGGCTTTTACGTGTATGACCGTTTTTACCCCGCCATGTAGGCAGCCATACTCCGTTTTCGGGGGTGTGCATGCTGGGTATGTTCTTGTTTCCATAACCCACCGAACGCTGACATGGATTACATGATCTTTAACGTGCGTATTTGATCTTCTGCTTGCATATACACACCTAGGGGGTTCAGGCACTAGCAGGTCTGCACATATGTTGACCTGGGAGATCGTAGAAATCTCCACCCTTTACCCACCAGGCTCCGTCACCGTGATTCGAACCCGGGACCCTCAGATTGACAGTCCAACGCTTTAACCACTCGGCTATTGCGCCCGTCTGCTTCCAAGCTCCATTTTCGTTGTACAGAGAACAGCAGAGATGTAACAATGCCACCACTGAAAGAAGGGCAGCAACTCCTCTGGTGGTCAACCTCAGGGCCATCTGGAAGCTACCAATAGTTGTTTGTGTTTTATTTTATTTATTTATTTTTTTCTCAAGGCCTGACTAAGCGCGTTGGGTTACGCTGCTGGTCAGGCATCTGCTTGGCAGATGTGGTGTAGCGTATAATGGATTTGACCGAACGCAGTGACGCCTCCTTGAGCTACTGATACTGATACTGATACTGTTTGTGTTTGACTGCTGGCAAAAAGACAGAGTGAAATTCGTTGTATTTCAGTTGGTTTTTTTTGTTTTTTTTTTAATCCCAATGTCATTAACCAGCCAACCAACCACCTTTCCTAGATTACCTCTCATTTGGAAAAAAAAAAATCCGAAAAACAACAACAACAACAACCAAACCAAAGAAAAAGAAAAAAACACAAAGTTACTGAAAGTGAAGAGATTGCTAAACAAATAACCAGAGCTAGAAGCGGCCCTTTTGACCTTACAGGAAAACAAAAAGCTAATAACACACGGACATCACACCCATCCACTGATGATTACTTAACCCCCAGCATATGATGATGGAGTCTCCTGTCGGTCCGACGGATGAGTAGGCAGGCAGGCTTATCTTTCGGTGTGTGTCCTCATATGGGAGAAGAGGCCGATTCTGGATGCTCAGCACTTCCCACAGGTGTTGCAAAGGAAAACGTCTCCAGAAGTTGAGCCCTGCTTCCTTCGCTCACGCTTGTCCTTAATGGCCAGCGTTCTCTTGTTTTCAAACGTCTTTATGCCACTAGAGCACAGCATCCTCCAGCGACAGCGGTCAAGGGCATCAGTTTCCCAGGAAGCGATGTCTATGTCACAGGCTTTGAGGTTTGTCTTCAAGGTGTCCTTGAGGCGCTTGCAGGGTCTTCCAAGTTCACGGTGGCTTTCCTTCAGCTGGCCATACAAAAGCATCTTCGGGATCCTGCTGTCTGTGATGCGGACAACATGTCTTGTCCAGCGTAGCTGGCACTGGATCAGCAGGCTTTCGATGCTGGGCAGGCCGCTCTCATTTGGAAAAAAAAAAATCCGAAAAACAACAACAACAACCAAACCAAAGAAAAAGAAAAAAAACAAAGTTACTGAAAGTGAAGAGACCCCAGCATATATTTTCCACCATTTAATGTAACGGGGCGACACGCGCGAGCGTTATTGTGATAATGAAGATAATGGCTTGACGCGGCCGCGTGGACCGAAAATCAGCCAGAACAAGGGGGGGCTAATGATGTGTAAAGAGGGGCTATCAGTGTCCGTCACGGTAGTGGTTTGCTTCCTGTGGAGGTGTCGGTCCACAGCTGTTTTGTTGTGTAGATGCTGACTGACCTGTGATCTCAGTGAACGCACTCACACACGCACGCGCTCGCACGCGCACGCACGCACGCACGCGCATGTACCACCCTCTTCATCCTACACCCCACAGATCAGTATCTCGATCTCTCTCTCTCTGTGTGTGTGTGTGTGTGTGTGTGTGTGTGTGTGTGTGTGTGTGTGTGTGTGTGTGTGTGTGTTTTCTCTCATATTTGGATACTGTACTGTTAGCATGAAGGTAACCAAATGTCAAATGTGTCACACACACACACACACACACACACACACACACACACACACACACAAGCAAACGAAAGCTTCGTTCTCTCAGTGTATCAGCAGCTTTTAGATGATGTCCGTGAAATGGAAGAGTTCATTTTATTATATTGTTGATCGATGATTTGATCTGACGCTATCTCTCCCCTCATCCTCTGCAACCGATCTCCATGAAGGCTCTAAAAAACAAACAACAACCCCCGAAAACAACAACAACAACAACAAAAAACAGCCCCCCCCGCCCCCAAAAAAACCAACAAAAAAACAACAACAACAACAACAACAACAACAACAACACCACACCACACACCAAAGGAAGAGACAGAACATAAAAACCCTTTCGCCTTCCCATGACACCAATTTCTACGAGGAGAGTTCAGTTTGAAAAATGCAAACAGCAGCTGAAGAGAATTGGGGAAAGGGGTCAAACACGCTATCGAACATAAAAATTGGACGAGGACTTTTTTTTGGGGGAAAAACACCGAATAATAAATCTGGAAATCTCGAGTCTGCACCAAATTCGTTTGCGTTACTTTTGATTGGAGCGCGTGTATTGTATCCACTGAACCTTCTGTAGCAAAACCCTATGGACACGGACACGGACACGGACACACACACACACACACACACACACACACACACACACACACACACACACACACACACACACACACACACACACACACAACCACACATAGACACAGACAAACGTACACATACACACATTGACTGATAAATATGTATACTGAGAAATATATATGAATATGTATTTTTTGTATGTATTCAATGATCACAAGATATTTAAATAAATAAATAGAGAGAGGGGTAGATAGATAGATAGATAGATAGAGAGAGAGAGAGAGAGAGAGAGAGAGAGAGAGAGAGAGAGAACGATGAAATGTTAGTACATTAAATGTGCGCAATGCTGATGACAATTTAAAAACAACAACAACAACAACAACAAAATTGAAAAACAGCCAAAAAACAAAAACAAAACAAAGAAAACAACAACAACAACAACAACAAAAAACGAATGGAAATCACACTGAATTATGAATAAGGCATCCACTGGGAATAGTTTCATGACACGGAAATAACTTGAAAGTCACATGCACATAAAAATAGACAGACAGAGAGTCACAGACACAGACACACACAGAGATACAGAGACACAGACACAGATAAACACACACACACACACACACACACACACACACACACACACACACACAGATGTTTATGTTGTACTGGAGATCAGTACCATTCATCTCTTTCCATATGCTTGCGGCGTTTTGTGTGTGTGAGGGTGTGTGGGTGACGGGTTAGGGGGTGCGGAGAGAGGGGGTACAGAAGCAAATAAGATGGTAAAGGGGAGGAGGGGGGAGGGGGGGGGGCAGGGGCATGGTGGGTTTGAATGTGTGTCCGTGTGTGCGAAAGGGCGAATGCGTGTCACGTGCGGATGCTTTTCATTGTCCATTAAAATTTTGCCTCCAAACACCCCTCTCAACTCAATTTTCCCTCTTCAAGCCCACCCCTTAGGCACACATACACACACGGAAAAATGCCCAGTTTCACTTTGCTGATTAATCTGACACCAGCAGCCGTGAAACATGCAGTGGAATATACGGCCCTCCAAAGGGAGGGAGAGGGAGAGGAGAGTGTTCGTTCGTTCTTCTTCTTCTGCGTTCACTCGTATGCACACGAGTGGGCTTTTACGTGTATGACCGTTTTTACCCCGCCATGTAGGCAGCCATACTCCGTTTTCGGGGGTGTGCATGCTGGGTATGTTCTTGTTTCCATAACCCACCGAACGCTGACATGGATTACAGGATCTTTAACGTGCGTATTTGATCTTCTGCTTGCATATACACACGAAGGGGGTTCAGGCACTAAGCAGGTCTGCACATATGTTGACCTGGGAGATCGAAAAAATCTCCACCCTTTACCCACCAGGCGCCGTCACCGTGATTCGAACCCGGGACCCTCAGATTGACAGTCCAACGCTTTAACCACTCGCGGCTATTGCGCCCGTCGAGTGTTCGTTCGACAGGACTCCTCCTTTCGTTCATGTAGAATGACAGAAAAACAAAACCAGAACTAAAAACAACAAAACAACAAGAGAGAGAGAGAGAGAGAGAGAGAGAGAGAGAGAGAGAAAAGAAAAGATATTAGCATACAAAATACCAGAGTAAAATAAGATAAAAATCAGATAACATGCAATAAAACAACAACATAAAACAACACAAAATTAGATAATTGATTTTTATTTTTTTTTTTTTTTTCATAAAAGCATTCGCCGAAGAAGTCCTTAGTGCTTTGAGTGTGTCTCTGTCTTTGGCTGTAGTGTGCAGTGGTGTTGAAGGACGTGTGAAGGATCAACACCACAATGAATTTTCCCATGTCTTTGAACATCGGTGCAATATTGTGCAAAAAAAAAAAAAAAAAAAAAAGGAAAAGAAAAAAAAGAAGATAAAAAGAAGAAAAAAAATAAAGAAGGAAAAAAAGAAGAAAAAAATAAAGAAGAAAAATAATAAAGAAGAAAAAAAAAGAAAAAAAAAGATGAAAAAAAAGAAAAAAGGAGAAAAAATAAAGAAGAAGAAGAAAAAAAAGAAAAAAGAAAAAAAAAGTCACTGAAAAGAAAGAAGTTTTCTTCTTTTGACATTGTGGAACCCAGAGCATATCATTTCTCAAAAGGAAAACTACAGCTGCTAAACAGAGAAAGAAAGAAAGAAAGCATGGGGTCTGTTTCCAAAGTATTATTCTTGTCGTGCCCGTATCACCATAGCAGTGATGGTGATTGCCATGCTGAATGCCACCAACAGAAAGCAGCGTCTCCTCTGATGGGTGTCCTGAAGGCGACCTCACAACTGTCAGTAGATTCTTGCGGACTGCTGTTGACACTTGTCAGTTCATGTGATGACCGGCAACATGAAACAGCCATCGATATGGTTGTATTTTTGAAAAAACAACAACAAAAAAACCCAACCAACCAAACAAACAAAACAAAAAACAAACAAACAAACAAACAAAAACAAAAAAACCCTGAGTGGGCGGGGTAGGAGTATTCAGGGTCTCAGCTATTAGATAAAGAAAAGAGGATTGGGAAGTAAAGAAACATTAAAAGAAGCTAAGCGAAGAAACAGTAAAACTATGTGAAGAAACATTAAAAACAAATTAAGCGAAGCAACACTAAAACTATGTGAAAAAACATTAAAAGAAGTTAAGCGAAGCAGCACTAAAACTATGTGAAGAAACATTAAAACAAATTAAGCGAAGCAGCACTAAAACTATGTGAAGAAACATTAAAACAAATTAAGCGAAGAAACATTAAAACTCAGTGAAGAAACATTAAAAACAAATTAAGCGAAGCAACACTAAAACTATGTGAAGAAACATTAAAAGAAATTAAGCGAAGCAGCACTAAAACTATGTGAAGAAACATTAAAAGAAGTTAAGCGAAGCAACACTAAAACTATGTGAAGAAACATTAAAAGAAGTTAAGCGAAGCAACACTAAAACTATGTGAAGAAACATTAAAACAAATTAAGCGAAGCAGCACTAAAACTATGTGAAGAAACATTAAAAGAAGTTAAGCGAAGCAACACTAAAACTATGTGAAGAAACATTAAAACAAATTAAGCGAAGCAGCACTAAAACTATGTGAAGAAACATTAAAAGAAGTTAAGCGAAGCAACACTAAAACTATGTGAAGAAACATTAAAAGAAGTTAAGCGAAGCAACACTAAAACTATGTGAAGAAACATTTAAAGAAGTTAAGCGAAGGCAACACTAAAACTAAGTGAAGAAACATTAAAAGAAATTAAGCGAAGCAACACTAAAACTATGTGAAGAAACATTAAAAGAAGTTAAGCGAAGCAACACTAAAACTATGTGAAGAAACATTAAAAGAAGTTAAGCGAAGAAACAGTAAAAGAAATGAAACGAAGAAACAGTAAAATAATTTACATGAAGAAATAGTAAAGCAACTAAAGCTTTGAAAAAGAAACAAATTATATATACATATATATATTTTTTTTATATTTTTTTTTTTTTTTTTCTCCAAATTATACGTTTTTCTTTTCCTAATTTTTTTTGCGGAGTAGATATCAAGAATATAGGAACATTTGGAGGCAAACACATTTATTAATGTCTCCTCACAGGTAGATGTAACATGCCTCCATTAGAATTGACTCATTGAGGGACGGAAAGGACACGCGCGAACGGGCTGATGATAATGAAGATAATGGACTGAGGCAGCCGCGTGGAACGATTATCAGCCAGAACAAGGGTGGGAGATAATGATGTGTAAAGGGGGGGGCTATCATTGTGTGTCACGGGGGAGTCGTTCGCGCGCTGCCTCTGGCATGGTCGACAGCTGTTTTGGCGTGACTGGGCAGATGGGTTCCTACCCCCCCCCCCCCCCCCAAACGCGCGCAAGCACGCACACACACACACACACACACAGCTTTTTGTTCTGCCGTTCACGTGTACATGTATTGTACCAGTATTCTGGATATATTTGTAGATTCGATTAAACCAGTCGTGGAAGCATATAATTATTATGGCCTTTTACAACGCGGGGGAGGGGGTATGTGAAAGTGAATCCCTCCCCCCATACCCCCCCTCCTCTCGCCCAGCACTGCCCCCCTCACCCTCCTCCTAACCACCCACACACCCCAAAATCACCATCTCCCCCCCTCCCCCCCTACCCCCCCCCCTCCCCAGTTCAACAGCTGATGGAGAGGTTTGGCATCATGTCAGTGTGCACGCTGAACGTGCACTGGCTGGCCAGATCGCCCCCAATTTTTCTCTTTTTTTTTTTCTTTTTTTTTTCAATCCTCACAACAGCGCAATCCTCAGCAACCTCCCCAAACTACAACAGAATCATCAATATAATGATGTTGGTTGTATAAAGGAAGAAGAAGAAGAAGAAACCTTACTTAAATTTGATATCATTTTCACTTAATTTTGTCAATACAGCTTTGCCTTGATTGAGGGTATGCTTTAAACACCAATTTATTATTATTTTTTTTTCGTGAAACAGCTGATCAAAATTGACATTAAAAGGGTAAATGTGAGCATTGATTGTTGACGATAACATTTTCCCGGAATCAGTTTATCTCTGAGGTATCCTGTCAAGGACATATCAGAAGACAGCGGAAGAGTTTGTGACTGCTCTCATGTGTGTCTCTTTGAAGCTTAAGAAACGGCCAGATGCGATGACGGCATTCCTACCCAGAACCTTATGGACTCTTTTCTGGAATGTTTGTTTAGGATTTGGCATATTATTCATTTGGAAAGAACTTTTGATGTATTGTGAACAGACCCACACACACACACATACACACATACACATACACACACCACACACACACACACACGCACACACACACTCACACACACACAAATGCAGACACACAAACAAGTGCACACATACACAAACAAGTGCACACACACACACACACACACACACACACACACACACACACACACACACACACAAACAAGTGCACACACACACACACACACACACACACACATACACACACAAGTGCAGCACACACACAAACAAGTGCACACACACACACACACACACACACACACACACACACACACACACACACGCACACATAAATAATTCGTGGTTGCATGCTGCGCTTGGGTAAATCAATTGATTACCAACACTTTGTCTTTCCCATACAATTTCGCAGCCAAACTTGCAAAGAACATGCGAACTTTGCAAGCCAAGCCCCAAGTACGTATTTTGTAAATCTATCAGCATGTTGTATGCTGTCTGGAAAGTCCATGGAAGGTCTGTGGTCTTCAAGTGCGGCAAATCTGAGGGAAAAGTTGAACACACCGAACAAATGTGTTTACATTATAACATGATGTCGTCCAGTTTTCTCCGGTAGTAAAATGTCACGGGGGGGTGGGGGGGGGGTGGGTGGTGCGGGGGTGGGGGTGGGGGGGGGGTTAATAACAGCACCTCCACGAAATTCTTCGAAGGACAACAAGGGAAATGAGTTAAAGAGCGAGCTTGTTTTCTCTCTCTCACTCTCTCTGTGTCTCTCTGTCTCTCTCTCTCTCTGTCTCTCTTTCCGTCTCTATCTGTCTCTCGCTCTCTGTCTCTGTCTTTCTCTCTCTTCTCTGTCTCTCTCTTTCTCTGTCTCTCTGTCTCTGTCCCTCTCTCTCTCTCTTTCTGTCTCTCTCTGTCTCTCTCTTTTTCTGTCTCTCTGTCTCTGTCTCTCTCTCTCTTTATCTCTCTCTTTCTCTCTCTCTCTCTCTCTCTCACTCTCTCTCTCACTGTCTCTCTCTCTCTCTCTCTCTCTCTCTCTCTCTCTCTCTCTCTCTCTCTCTCCCTCTCTCACACGCACACACACGGACAGGGATAGACTTGGTACTTTGATACTTGACATTTTTCCAGCAGATAAGAGAGAGAGAGATAGAGATAGAGATAGACAGATAGATAGATAGATAGATAGATATCGAGAGAGAGAGAGAGAGAGAGAGAGAGAGAGGTCTTGTACTATCTCTCTCTCGCTCGATGAATAAAAAATAGAACCTTTCCTGCTCCTCAGCAACCCAAACCCCCAAAACGCACTCAGACGCACACCAATCAGGTAAGAGACGGCACGCGAAATCTCGGTCATCCCTGGACGACGATTTCAGCCACAATACATTTCAGTTTAAAAATTTCAAACAAACCCGGTGCCATTGACCACCTCGGAGACGGTAGTTCCAGCTCAAGGGAAATCGGGGAAGGGTCATAACACGGTATCAGACAACAGACTCGGACGTGGTGATAAAGTGCACGATGCGTCAGCCAGCTGATACCGCAGTAGACTCTAAAACTGAAAAAAAAAAGAAAAAAAAAAGTGTCCGACAGTTTCTAAGCTGAGGATCAGTTTACTTTTTTTGGGGGGGGGAGCAAGTCGATGAAAATCACTTGCTGAAAAAAAAAGATGAAAAAAAAGTCTCTGGTTTACTCTCCTCCATAATTATATTTATTTATTTATTTATTTTTGCTTATTTTTCTTGGGAAAGGAGGTGGAAGATGCCAGATTGAAAACCACTCTAGTCCTGGCTTTTTCCGCGCGTGCGCGTGCGCTCATGTGTCCGTGTGTGTCCGTGTGTGTGTGTGTGTGTGTGTGTGTGTGTGTGTGTGTGTGTATGTGGTCGTATCTCTGTGTTGATCTGGACCAGACATATCGTCTTTTACCAAAAAAAAGAAAAAAGAAAAAAAAAGAGAGATTATATTCCTTCTGTCGTTCTTTCTGTCTCTGTCTCTCACCCCACCCCCCTTCACATGCGTTGACATAGCTATAGTCATCTCACTGCTGACAGAGAAGTGCGACTGAACTAAAGGGAAAAGCCTGCTGGAGCGGGAAAGAAAACCATAATATAATACGTGACTGAATTATTGATGAGCTGCGATCATCGTCACGGGGAAAAATCCTTCACACCTACCCCGGACACTTTTTGTATATACACTGACACTTGGCCCACACAGATCCAACAGTCAATAAGCACTGCTATTTAGAGACTCGGACTCTCCCACCCCCTCAGTCAAGACCCCTCATCCCCCCCCCCCGGCCCCCCATACCCACCTCTCATAGCTTCTGTCATGTCATTGCCCCAGTGAGAGTGGGGGAGGGGGGTAAGGGGGGTTGTAGGATTCTCTCTGTGTGTCTGTGAGAACTGGTTTGTTGTCACGGATCACCACACACCTGCCCCAGTTTCCTTTTAACCCATCAAGCTTGTTCTTGTTCAGGATTTTTGGGGTCAAAGTTTGAGTGGAATTATTTATTTATTCAAAAAAAAAAAAAAAAAAAAAAAAAAAAAAAAAAAAGAGAGATTATATTCCTTCTGTCGTTCTTTCTGTCTCTGTCTCTCACCCCCCCCCCCCTTCACATGCGTTGACATAGCTATAGACATCTCACTGCTGACAGAGAAGTGCGACTGAACTAAAGGGAAAAGCCTGCTGGAGCGGGAAAGAAAACCATAATATAATACGTGACTGAATTATTGATGAGCTGCGATCATCATCGTCACTGGGAAAAATCCTTTACACCTACCCCGGACACTTTTTGTATATACACTGACACTTGGCCCACACAGATCCAACAGTCAATAAGCACTGCTATTTAGAGACTCGGACTCTCCCACCCCCTCAGTCAAGACCCCTTCATCCCCCCCCCCCATACCCACCTCTCATAGCTTCTGTCATGTCATTGCCCCAGTGAGAGTGGGGGTGGGGAGGGGTGGTTGGGATGGGGGTGTTGTAGGATTCTCTCTGTGTGTCTGTGAGAACTGGTTTGTTGTCACGGATCACCACACACCTGCCCCAGTTTCCTTTTAACCCATCAAGCTTGTTCTTGTTCAGGATTTTTGGGGTCAAAGTTTGAGTGGAATTATTTATTTATTCAAAAAAAGAAGAAGAAAAAACGAAAAAAGAAAAAAAAAAAAAGAGAGATTATATTCCTTCTGTCGTTCTTTCTGTCTCTGTCTCTCACCCCACCCCCCTTCACATGCGTTGACATAGCTATAGTCATCTCACTGCTGACAGAGAAGTGCGACTGAACTAAAGGGAAAAGCCTGCTGGAGCGGGAAAGAAAACCATAATATAATACGTGACTGAATTATTGATGAGCTGCGATCATCATCGTCACTGGGAAAAATCCTTTACACCTACCCCGGACACTTTTTGTATATACACTGACACTTGGCCCACACAGATCCAACAGTCAATAAGCACTGCTATTTAGAGACTCGGACTCTCCCACCCCCTCAGTCAAGACCCTTCATCCCCCCCCCCCCCCCATACCCACCTCTCATAGCTTCTGTCATGTCATTGCCCCAGTGAGAGTGGGGGGGGGGGTGGGGTGGGGGTTGTAGGATTCGCTCTGTGTGTCTGTGAGAACTGGTTTGTTGTCACGGATCACCACACACCTGCCCCAGTTTCCTTTTAACCCATCAAGCTTGTTCTTGTTCAGGATTTTTGGGGTCAAAGTTTGAGTGGAATTATTTATTTATTCATTTATTTATTTATTCATTCAGTCACTTATTTATTCATTTATTTGGTTATTTTTCTTTGCGAGCGAGGGGGCGGGAGCCATATTGAAAACCACTCCTTAAAGACAGTCGTGGCTTTTCGTGTGTGTGTGTGTGTGTGTGTGTGTGTGTGTGTGTGTGTGCGTGTGTGTGTGTGTTCACGCATGTCTGTGTGTTGATCTGACCCACATATATGTCGTCTTTAAAAGAAAATCAAATTATGTTCCTTCTGTTGTTCTCTCTCGATCTCTCTCTCTCGATCTCTTTTAATCTCTTTCTCGCTCTCTTTGTGTGTGTGTGTGTGTGTGTGTGTGTGTGTGTGTGTGTGTGTGTGTGTGTGTGTGTGTGTGTGTGTGTGTGTGTGTGTGTGTGTGTGTGTGTGTGTGTCCCTTTCACTCTTCCTTTTCCCTCTCCTGCCCCCGCCTCTCTCCCACATGCGCGCACACACACATAATTATACGTGCGACCACGGAACGACTGAATGGGAAGCCTCGAGTGGGAAAGAAAACGATACACGTGACTGAATTATTGATGAGCTGCGATCATTATCAGTGGGAACATCCTTTTCCCCGACCGTCCCACTTGGTCCACAAAATTAATTAAAAAAACTGGGGTCAACTAATAAGCACCGCTATTAAAAGTTCCCCCCACATCCACCCACCCCAACCAAGACCCCACCTCCCCCACCCCTCCCACACACCTCCCACCTTCTGTCATGTCATTGCCCCAGTGCGAGGGGAGGGGTGTAGGATTCACTCTGTTTGTCTGTGAGAACTGCTTTGTCACGGATCACCACGCACCTGCCCCAGTTTCCTTTTAACCGAGTTGAGCCAACGTTTGAGTGGAAGTTTTACTGATCGATTGACTGATTTATTGATTTATTTATTGAAAGGGGATGGACATTAGGAAGTGAGCCTGTCATGTGTCCATTGCAGGTAGTCTTGTCTGGAGTATTTTGCAGTGGTGACTTTTTTTTCTTGACTTTAAAAAAAATCTTTCTTTCGTTATGTTTTTTCGTCTTTCTTTCTTTTTCTTCCTTTTATAGATTTCAGGCACGAAACACAGAGCGGGCATTTGATGCTTTATGTAGTTATAAGTTTACAGTTGGGCCAACAGCAAAGTGCAAGGTGTATTATCATTGGTTTCTCCAGTCCATGGGAAACCATTTGCAGCTTAGTCTTTTGTGAAGAACTATGATTCTCAAACTAGGAGGCAAAATTGCACTGGCTCTTAGTGCTGCAGCCCTGTGGGCTAGTTTGCCTTTGGGAACCATCCCAACGCCGACTGTCCTAAAACCCTCTTGTCTGAGAGAGTGGGAACGTACTTGGGCAAGACACTCTCCACTATAATCAAATTCTAGCCCAAATAGTCGGAACAGCAGTTGCCTCTTCTGCTGTTCTGATGGTCATAGGCGGACACAACTGACTATCATATATATATAGTTAACTCACTCAGTACGGCCAGTCCTCTCTTCTCCTCTACACAGACCCCTCGGATGTCCAGTGGGTGTCTGAATGACCCAACCATTAGCTTCCGTCGTCAGAACTGTGGTATTCTTTGTCAACATTCACCTCTTCAGTATAAGAGCCTTCCGCTTGCAATATTTTGATGATGGTAATTGGGCTGAAACGCTGTTAACGTCGTCTCTTTCGCCGTTCGTATGGAGAGGGTTAATGGAAAATATCACGAAGGAATGCAGCTGTGGATTGCTTGGAGGAGGTGCTGAGTGGCTGTTAGATGATGAACATCAGGCAGTGTGAAACCTAAAGTTATAATGTGGATACGGGACTGTATCTGAACGTTAGCTTTTTTTGTTGTTGTTGGTTTAGTTGGTAATTATTTATTTATTCCTTTATTCATTACTATCATTTTCATTCATTCTCAGGCTTTTTGACTTAAACGTTCATTTGCTGTGGATAACAGACAAGGTAGCGTGTTGATTTTTCTTTAGTCTTTTTGGTTTGGAGCTGATTGATCATTCTTGAATGTAGTTCCACCTGCAGTCTTTGTCAATGGGAAAATCACCACCATCTGGACATAACCAAACAACACAATATTATGCGTCGTATTCTTTAAGAAAATGAAAAGCTGTTAACAACAACACCATAAGCTGCTGCAACCTGCGTGTCATACAAGGACCTCGTTAACTCACTCAGTACGGCAAGTCCTCTCTTCTCCTCTACACAGACCCCTCGGATGTCCAGTGGGTGTCTCAATGACCCAACCTTTAGCTTCCGTCGTCAGAATTGTGGTATTCTTTGTCAGCATTCACTTCTTCAGTATAAGATCGTTCCGCTTGCAATATTTTGATGATGGTAATTGGGATGAAACGCTGTTAACGTCGTCTCTTTCGCCGTTCGTATGGAGAGAGTTAAACGTTTAAGCAAGTAGGCTATGTTCCTTCTAGTTCTGTCCATTCTTTTGCTGATGATATAATCTTTTTGCGTTCCCCTCAGCTGTGCAAAGCTGGAAAAATTCACTGCTTTTTCAGTCCGTCATAGTCTCCTCACACACACCCTTTAAAACGAATGTAAAAACATTCCTTTTCCATGCAGTCTCTGCGAAATTAAGGCACTCAGTCCCATGTTCAATATTATATGGATTCATATTTATTGATCTATTAATTAATTTATTTATGATGATGATGATTATCATCATCATTATCATTATTGTCGTTGCTGTTGTTGTTAAAAGAAAGGGAAGCAATTTTCACAAATTACTATCGCCTAACAGAATCGAAAGTTATTAGGAAATGCCTCGGGCTGTGATTATCCTGCCAATGTAATCGGGGCTAATAATGCAAGCAAAGAAACCGCAACTCAGTCACAAAAATACAACAACAACAACAACAAGGAAAAAAAAGAAAAGAAAGAAGAAAACAGACACAGACACACACACACACACACACACAGACACACACACACACACACCAACCCCCCCAAAAAACAAAACAAAACAAAACAAAACCCACCGCTATATATGCGTATGGAGCCAAAAAGCGCCAGCGGGTAATTCGCATTTCCTTGTCGTTAAAAATGAATAATTGAATAAAAGTGCCTAATTACTAAGTGTAGAAAGCAAGAAAAAGAACAAGCAAAAAAAAAGCCAGCCCCCCCCCCCCCCCACTCCCCCCCTCCCCCGCCACCCCACCCACCCCCACCCCCTCTATAAACCAGCCAAACAAACAAGAAAACCCCAAAGAGTTTCTGAAAAACAGGGAGGTAAAACAGAAATTAGGAAGAGAAAAGACAAAAGATAGAAAAAAAAAAAAAAAATGAGGAAGACAAGAGAGGTGGGAATGATGAACTGGAGGTAGTGGAGTAAGTGGCTGGGTGGGGTGGGGTGGGGTGGGGGTGGGGGTGCTGATGTGGAAATAACGAGAGCGATAGAAAAAATAAAAAGGGGGGGAAAAGTTCTCGACTTGTGCAGAATTTTTTGAAAGCGGGCAGGAAGGAGAGAGAGAGAGAGAGAGAGAGAGAGAGAGAGAGAGAGAGAGAGGCAACGGTGTGTGTGTGTGCGTGTGTTCTTTCTTTAGTTTAGCGTCTTTTCACTATCTGTGATATCAGACGATATTTAAAGACAAGAGAAGTCGGAAAGGACGGGAGGGAGTGGAGTGTGTGTGTGTGTGTGTGTGTGTGTGTGTGTGTGTGTGTGTGTGTGTGTGTGTGTGTGTGTGTGTGTGTGTGTGTGTGTGTGTGTGTGTGTGCGCTACACTACACTACACTACACTACACTGCACTACACTACACTACACTACGTTCCGACTCGAACTACACACAAACGTTAACTTGGCGACAAGAATCGGTTTTGTTTTATTCATTTTCTTCGTCACACACCACACTACACTGCAGTGCACTAATACACTACACTACACTACACTACACTACACTACACTACACTACACTACACGATGCTACACGACACTACACCACACAACACGACACTACACTACACAACACTGCACTACACTACACTACACAACACTACACTATACTACTATACTACACTACACCACTACACTACACTACACTACACTACACTTTAGTCATATTCCCACTCAACCGACGATACTATTTATACTGGTTCTACATGAGTCTCAAGAGAGAGAGAGAGAGAAAAAAAAGAAGCGCGAATGACCAAACGATTGGAAGACCACGAGAGAGCTGTTCAAAGCATCTGCGTAGGTGTGAATTATTGATGCACTGTCATCATTGTCAGAGGGAAAGACGATATATACGTTTCCCAGGACTCCCGTTAGACATTCTGCTTTACATCCCCCACATGACCCCGTAGCTATAGATATATAAGAATACAGTAATAAAAAACATCACACAGATCACATACGGTCACACACTTTTGGGGCCCCCGAAACAACTTGGGTTATGTTTTGGGTTTTTTTGTTGTTTTTTTTCCAGCGCATGTTTATCTCTATTTTTTATTCTTTCTTTTTATTTTATTTTATTTTTTATAAATTTATTTATTGTAGAATCTCTTTTATTTGTTTGGTTTTACAGTGTACGCGCGTTTATGTGCGAACTTAAATCTTGTGGCCGTGAGAACGTGCGTGTGTTTTCAGTTTGAAAGTGGAAACTTTTTTTTGTTGGTTGTTTTGTTTCCCTTTTTGTATTGTTTTGTGTTTGTTGCCTCTTTGTTTGATTTGTCCTTCATTTCATTTGTTTTGGTTTTTTTTTCTTTCGTTTTATTGTTATTTCGTTTTATGCTTGTCTGTTTTAAAAAAAACAACAACAACAGCACATGAGTACAGACACACACACACACACACACACACACACACACACACACACACACACGGTCTAGTAGCTGATATGAAATATGATTTCCCATCCATTCATACAAAGAAAAAAACCCACAGTCTCAGGAAGATTATATAATAATAGTGAGACGAAAACAAAGGACTGGGAAAGAAAGGGGGTAGGAGCTACAGGCGAATATTGAAGAAAATGATGCTGATTGCAGCTAGTGTAACTGAAGAACCTGTCAAATTAATTTGTTTCTTGCAACACGTGCATTAGCTAATCAATCCCTGGCAGAAAATCGAAGCGGAAATTGAACATCTAATCTGGCTCATCGCGAGATGTTTTTGTTGTTGTTGTTGTTGTTGTTGTTGTTTTTCTTCCTCCAAGAGATCCTTTTGGAGCCATGAAGAACGATAGCACATGCGTTTGATAGGATATAAAATTACTTGATCTTTTGTTGTTTGATAATCTTTCACAAATAAAATTCCCCGATTCAATAAAAAAAGAAGAGAAACTGAATTCATATATGTGTCGATATATATATATATATATATATATATATATATATATATATATATATATATATATATATATATATATATATATATATATAACACTATCCTTTTATGAACCCGCTCGATATTCAAACGATCATTATAGTACTGACAGCTCCCAAATAGATATAACACTTGAACCCCTGCAAGAGCAGTTTTCGATCTTGGCAACTTGATTCAAAGCCGAATAAAGATTTCTCTTCACAGTTCAGAAGGAAAATCCAGTAATAGAAAGTTCGAACGGTTGAATAAAGAATGACAGTGCAGCTCGCTTTGTCTGTCTGTTCGTCTTTCTGTATCTTAAGACGAGATCGTTCATCCAAAGGCAATTATGGCTGCTCCGATTGCACCCATGTTTTATAATTATGATATGACATTGCTTGATCTTTTCCTGTTTGTTAAACTTTCACAAATAAATATTCCCCGATTTAATGATAATAAAGAAGAAGAAGAAGAAGAAGAAGAAGATAAAAACAAGCTTGAGTTTATATATTTTTACTATCCTTTCGATCGTGGCAACTTGATTCAAAGCCGAATAAAGATTTCTCTTCACAGATTAGAAAGAAAACCCAATAAAATAGAAGGTTCGAACGGCTGAAGAAAGAAGGAATGAAAATGCGACTCTCTTTTTCTGTCTCTTCGTCTTTCTGTATCTTAAGACGAGATCGTTCATCCAAAGGCAAATCTGGCTGCTACGATAGCACCCGTGTTTTTTATGATATGAAATTACTTGATCTTTTGTTGTTTGATAAACATTCACAGATAGGTATTCCCCGATTTAAAGCAAAGCAGAGAGAGAGAGAAAAAAAAGAGCTTAGAACTGAGTTTATAATTGTTTTAATACTATCCTTTCGATCGTAGCAACTTGATTTGAAGCCGAATAAAGATTTCTCTTTCTAGATCAGAAAGAAAATCCAATAATAGAAGGTTCTAAGAGTTGAGGAATTAAAATGCAACTCTCTTTGTCTCTCTGTTCGTCTTTCTGTATCTTAAGACGAGATCGTTCATCCAAAGGAAAATCTGGCTGTTACGATAGCACCAGTGTTTTTTTTTTTTTATGATATGAAATTACTTGATCTTTTGTTGTTTGATAAACATTCGCAGATAGATATTCCCTGATTTAAAACAAAGCAGAGAAGAAAAAAAAAAAAAAAGCTTAGAACTGAGTTTATAATTGTTTTATTACTATCCTTTCGATCGTGGCAACTTTATTTAGAGCCGAATAAAGATTTCTCTTTCTAGATCTGAAAGAAAATCCAATAATAGAAGGTTCTAAGAGTTGAGGAATGAAAATGCAACTCTCTTTGTCTGTCTGTTCGTCTGTCTGTATCTCAAAAGGCAATCATGGCTGCTCCGATAGCACCCGTGTTTTATAATTATGATATGACATTGCTTGATCTTTTCCTTTTTGTTAAACTTTCACAAACAGATATTCCCCGATTTAATGATAATAAAGAAGAAGAAAAAGTAGAAGAAGAAGAAGCAGAAGAAGAAAAAACAAACTTAAGATTGAGTTTATATATTTTTACTATTCTTTCGATCGTGGCAACTTGATTCAAAGCCGAATAAAGATTTCTCTTCACAGATTAGAAAGAAAACCCAATAAAATAGAAGGCTGGAACGGCTGAAGAAAGAAGGAATGAAAATGCAACTCTCTTTTTCTGTCTGTTTAAGGGGCTATGGCCTTTATTTGAATAAAACATTTCGTTTCGTTTTCTGTTCGTCTGTCTGTATCTTGAGACGAGATCGTCCATCCAAAGGCAAATCTGGTTGCTACGATAGCACCCGTGTTTTATATGATATGAAATTACTTGATCTTTTGCTGTTTGATAAATATTCACAAATAGATATTCTCCGATTTAATAAAAAGAAGAGAAAAATAAGCTTAAAACTGAGTTCACAATTCTCTTATACTGGCCTTTCGATCGTGGCAACTTGATTCAAAGCCGATATAAAGATTTCTTCTTTCTAGATCAGTAAGAAAATCCAATAATAGAAGGTTCTAAGGGTTGAAGAAGGAATCAAAATGTAACTCTCTTTGTCAGTCTATTCGGGATCGTCCATCTAAAGGCAATTCTGCCTTCAGAGCACGTCAAGAAAACCAAAAAAGAAAAAGAGATGATCAAGTAGAGAAAATCCATTGTTCTTTTCAAAACTAGCTCGTGTGTTACAGTGGCCAGAAAAGAAAGACAGGCCTGATGGCATGGAGGGAGACAAGGAGAGGGCGGGATGGGAAGGTGTGGGCAGGTGGGGAGTGGGTTGAATTAGAGGGAGAGGGGGGGTAGGTGGGGTATGCCGCCAGTGGTACAGAGCGAGAAAACAGAACCTTGTACACAGTCTCAGGTATGCTTCAGTTTCTGAGGCGTTGCTGCGTTCGTTCAAATCCACACACACACACACACGCAAACACACACACACACACACACACACATATATACGCTAGACCACATCTGCTAAGCAGATGCCTGACCAGCAGCATAACCCAACGCGCTTAGTCAGGCCTTGAGTGCATGCATGCACACATATTTGTGTCGTTATCAGAGTGGATTTCCTCAACAGAAGTTTGCCAGCGGACAACACTCTAGTTGCCATTGGGGTTCTTTTTCAGTGCACAAAGTGCGTGCTGCACACGGGATCTCGATTTATCGTCTCATTCGAGTGACCAGACGCTCGGTTGGATTGTGTTCCAAGGGCGAGAGCGGGATTGGAACCCAGACTCTCACGGACAGTGTGTTGGCAGATGAGCGTCTCAACCATTCGGCCACTGTCCTCTCAACACAGGCATGCGGAAACAACGACAATGAAACACGCAGAACTCACAGGGAGTGATGGGTCGGGACGAGGGTGGCTGGGTGGACTGTACACAACTTCACAAGATGCACGTGCGTACTTGCGTCTATTTGCATGCTAGTGTGTGTGTGTGTGTGTGTGTGTGTGTGTGTATTCTGTTTGTGGTTGTGAGTGTTACTCCTCTTCATTCATGTTTAGTCTTTAGTTTTTAAAAAAATCCCGAAAACATGATACTGACACACAAACACACACACACACACACACACGTACGTACGCACGCGCACGCAGGTGTGTGGTCTACATGAGGCAAAGACAAGTCAACCAAGCAAGTAAAAGTATCGGAAAAGTGAAGGACTGGGAAAGGAGGATAAATGACCAACGTAAAAGCTTTTTTTTTTTTTTTTTTGCGACACATGTAATTGCGAATTAAGACTTGAATAGAACTTAGGTGGAAATTGAACAGTAGCATCCCTTTTCAATTTTAGTTCTGGGAATTTCGATGTAGCGATTAAAAAGAAATAAATATGCATGCTCATGTAGATGATCTCGTTCATACAACGACGGAGAATGATTTAATATATCATTTTCTATGGTGTAAAATGATTCGATCTCTTACTGTTTCATAAACCTTCACTCCTAGATATTCCCAGAATTCAAACGGGACAAGAAAAGCAGAGTCATTTAAGAAAATTTCTGATCATTTGTTAAAATCCAGATAAAATCATTAAAAAAAAAAGAAAAGAAAAAGTCAGTGAATCCGGACCAAATGATGCCTGTCATCATTGCAATGGCAGTTTTTGGGTTGTGGCAGCAGATTCTAAAAGCCGATCAAAGATTAATGTTTACATGTCCAAAAGGAAAAAAAGGTTGAAGAATCGAAAACGGAAGTTTTTACTGCTCTGTCTGTCTGTCAGTCTGTCTGTGTGTGTGCATGAAGACGTGATGTCCATCTAAAGGCAATTGTGGCTGCAAAGCACGTTAAGAGGGCCGAAGAACGAGAGGGAAAGTGACAGAAGTTCATTAATCTTTTTAAATGAGCTTGTTGAAGTGATAAGGCTTCATTGGATCTGGGTCTTTTTAAATCAGCTGGGATTATCACCCGCCGTGGCGAAGTGGTCAGTGTGACGGGCTGATGACTGGGGGGGAGGATGCGGATGAGGATTCGAACCCCTTTATTTTTTTGGGGGGGTGCAATTGGCCGGTTTCTGCCCAGAGCTGAGCCGGCGTGCAAAAGGCTTAAATGCATGCAAAGACTGTGACCGTGGAGTCGAGCGTCACCCACTTCACAGATGCCGGAAGCACAGAGTACAACCATTTCACATTGTCTCAAAATTGAGAGAAATAAACTTGTTCAAATTCTGTGTGGCCTTTCATGCTGTGCTGTCATGTTGACGTCAGTTTCTTCTTCTTCTCTTCTCCTCCTCCTTCTTATCTTCCTCCTCCTCGTCGTCTTCTTTATTCCCTCATGATTCTCCTTCTCCACTTCCTTTCTCATCATCTCCTTTCTTCTTTCTTGCTTCCCAACCCCAGAAATGACCTTAACGCCGGCTGTCAGCGTCAATTAAGCTTTAGATGTTTACAGTTTTCCGTCTCCTTGGGGACAGAACCCCCCCCTCCCCCCCCCCCACCCCCCCACCCCCTTTCCTCTTTTTCCATCTGTCCCAGCCATTCCTTTCCCCTCTCTCCTCTGGACTGCTCGAGTACACCGTACAGACCAACCCGTACGTACTCCCGTACACATACATGTTAAAACTATTCACACAGAGGCACATAGACACACACACACTCATCACACACTACCACAACATCGACACCTCACACACACTCAGCCACTATTCGAATTCATCTCACACACGCAAATCCACACTCATAAACATACCCACTCACATGCAAGCTCACTTACACGCAAAACCACAGTTTTTTTTTTTTTTTAATTTAAGAAAATATTTCAGCTTTTCGTTTAGGTGTTGAAAAGTCGTAGATAATCAGTTGGCATTGCACCTATTGGTATAGAAAACTTGAAGTGATTTTACAATTAACAGGAAAATTCCTTTGGTTATTTGCTTAAATGTATTCCTGATGTCCCTGGTGATTTTTGAAACCAGACGGCCATTGGGGACTATGTCTCAAGAACTGAAGTGTCCAGTTCTGTAATTATGTTATTCAACGTTTATGTTTTCTATTGTTCGTTTGTTAGAAATACCTTTGTGGATCGTTATCGTCTTTCTCACGTTGTGCAATTGCGAATTGTTCCGGAAGATGACAATCTGCTGTTATAATAGATGTGGAGTGTGGAGTGAAAATGCCATGGTGATGGTTTTCTCAAGAGAAAACAGAACAGAACGGAAAAAAACCAGACAGAATAACCGGCCTTCGATCTGTTAACCCGGGCGAGTGCAGCTCTAATTTCACACGAAGGAATCCTTTGTGGCAGGAAATGGATTCTCTCCCTTTCTTCCTCTTTTTTTTTTTTTTCTCTCGCCTTTCTTCAACAAACGCCAAGTTCAAACGAAAGAAAACAAGACGGAATGGCTTCGACCTGTTAACCTCAGCGAGCGGCACTCTAGTCATTTCACACGAAAAAAAAATCCCGTGGTAATAATTGGATTCTTTTGTTTTATTTTATTTTATTTTATTTTATTTGTTCAGAAAGACCCAGCACGGTTCCAAAGATAGGACAGTGTTATTCCTGCAGAGCATTTCTACAAAAGCCCAGCTGAAAATACAACATTATTCCATGCCGTCTGTCTTCTCTCTCTCTCTCTCTTTTTTTTTTCATTCTTTCCCAGTTTCTTCCACTTTCTCCCTTTCCTCATTCTGTTCTTGGACACTTCCTGATCCCATCGACTCGTGTTATTTATTTATTTATTTATTTATTTGTTTTCCTATTGCCTGGATAAGATCCATCCCCAGGACATGATTTTCATGTATGGGCTAGGGAGATACAGAGCTGGACAGTTTCACGCACACAGACACACGCGCGTTAGCGCCCCCCCCCCCCCCCCCGCGCGCGCTCACACACACACACTCACGAACGCACGCACGCACACACCGACACACACACGCATGCATGCGCGCACGCGCACACACACACTCATACAGATACTATATCTCTCTCTCACAGACATGCAGACACACAGACACACACACAGACACATACACATACACACAGGCACAGACACAGACACACACACACACGCACACACACGCGCGCGCGCGCACAGACAGACAGACAGACACACACGCGCGCACACACACACACACACACACACACACACAAGACGTTCATAAAATGTACACTTAAGCCTCGTATGCACTCACTAACATGTATTGTCCAATTGGATAGTGTCTGTAGTTTGACTTACAAATGTTATTGATATTACTGCATCGATTAAAAAAAAGATTGATGTTATATTTTAATCCACGCACGCAGACACACGCACACACACGCGCGCGCACACACACACACACACACACACACACACACACACACACAGGGGGATACACACACACACACAGGGGGAGACAACACACACACACACACACACACACACACACACACACACACACACACACACACACACACACACACACAGGGGGAGACACACACACACACACACACACAGAGGGACACACACACACACACACACAACACAAAACAACACAACACACACACACACACACACACACACACACACACACACACACAGAGCACTGTTGCAATTCAATGTTATCCGTCCTGTTGTCGCAAACTCCGCAGAAGAATCAAGGCATTCTCTGCACAGTGTGACTGCTCCCTTGTCAATAATGCAGATAATGTGGGACAGTTTTCTTTCAGGGTAAATCTGGTCACCTTCAGAACGTTGCTCAACATCAGTATCCGCTGTCCCCGGCCCCCCCCCCCCCACGCCCCCATTCCTCCCCCGCGCCCCCAACAAGCACACAGACACAGACAGACAGACACACACACACACACACACACACACGCGCGCTTAATTGTATTTAGATTTTTTTTTTCAAATTTCACCCTCATTTCACCCTCATTTGCCCAGTTTCCCGGCCCCCAACCCTACATTCATTCACATCTTCCACCCCTTCTAACCGATAATACTCAAATGTATTCATCAATACTTAAACAAAATGTCTTCAATCACAAAATTCCTCCTCCGCGCGCGCGGGGATATATATATATATATATATATATATATATATATATATATATATATATAGAGAGAGAGAGAGACAGAGAGAGAGAGAGAGAGAGTTCAGACGATTTGTTCAGATTGTCCATTGTCCCTTCTGAACTTCTGAAGAGGTGTAAAACCATTCAAACAAAAACACAGCAGCCCTCAACTCTCTCTCTCTCTCTGTCTCTCTCTGTCTCTCTCAATAGATACTACAAATATAGTTCTGTGTGTGTGTGTGTGTGTGTGTGTGTGTGTGTGTGTGTGTGTGTGTGTGTGTGTGTGTGCACAAAAAGTCAGCTGACTACATTGTCGAAACAAATTTTACGTCGCTTCTCTTATTCTTTTGAAAGATTTATGCAGAAATATTGTTACATGTTTAACACTGTGGTCTTTCGCGAACGAAACCGCCAAAGTGTGAGGGAAAGAGAGGATGATTCACACACACACACACACACACACACACAGAGGTGGGTGTTGGTTCCTGGAATTATGCTTGTTGGTGACGACCCCCCCCCCCTCCATTTCCCCTTTTCTACTCCGAATTACAGTCTTGATAATTATGATTAACTCCTTCACTGCTGGTGCTTGGGCATGTGAAGTCACTGTGGCGTCCGTTGTAACTGCACGTCCTAGTTGGGTTTTTTTTTTTGTGAACTTGTCAATGAAACGAGTTGTTCTGCTGACCAAAAGCAATACATCCCAGGAGGTGGCAGTCCAAATACAGAATGGCGGCTGACATCCTGACCAGTAAGCTCTTTGCTTTTTTTTTTTTTTTTTTTTAAATCCCAGTGAGGTGAAAGCCCTTCACGGACCTCAGTGAGGTGAAAGCCCTTCACGGACCTCAGTGAGGTGAAAGCCCATCACGGACCTCAGTGAGGTGAAAGCCCTTCACGGACCTCAGTGAGATGAAAGCCCTTCACGGACCTCAGTGAGGTGAAAGCCCTTCACGGACCTCAGTGAGGTGAAAGCCCTTCACGGACCTCAGTGAGGTGAAAGCCCTTCACGGACAAATATAACTTGCCAACCGCAGTCAGTGGGTTAAGACGCTTGCAAAACAAACCATCAGATTGGGTCGTTGCCCTAAATACGGCCCGAGTTTTCCCTATAACGATACTGTGGAAAAGAAGGTCAGGAATATCATTAAGCACGTGCAGCATCAGTAGCAATAACAACAGCGGTTGTGTGTGTGTGTGTGTGTGTGTGTGTGTGTGTGGCCTCAGTTGCATGCAGGTCATGGAGCACCAGAACGGTTTTTTTTGGTTTTTTTTTTGTGCTTTCACACGCCTTCTTCATTCGCCAAGAAAAACCAAAAACCTTTTCTTCCTTCTGTTTTCTTCCGTTGTTTTTTTTTTGTGTGTGTGTTTGTTTTCTTTTCGTTTTTTTTCCCGTTTTCTATATAACATGTTAGTTTCTCGACTAATACATTGTTTCTAAATGTATTCAAAGTATTATTCTTCCGAATACACTAAGTTCTTTGTCTGAATATTTGGTTTTCATGGACAATTTCAGTGAATATTTGAACATTATACATGTGTCTGTGGGGGGTGGGGGGGTGAAAGGGAGGAAACAACAAACAAAAAAAAGAAAAGAAAAGAAAGCATCATTTCTGAAAAAAAAGAGAAACATCAAACCGAACAAAGAAAGCATAATTTCTGAAAAAAAAAGAAAAAACAAAACAAAACAAAAACAACAAAAAAACAAAACAAAAAACAAACAAAACAACCAGAAACACCAAAACCAAAGAAAGAAAGCACAAACTCTGAAAAAAGAGAGAAAAAAACAGAAACATCAAAACCGAACAAAGAAAGCATAATTTCTGAAAAAACAACAACCCCCAAACCCCCTAAAAAACAGAAACATCAAAACCAAACAAAGAAAGCACAACTTCTGAAAAAAAGAAAAAAAACACACCAAAAAACAAAACAAAAAACAACAACAAGAAACATCAAAACCAAAGAAAGAAAGCATAATTTCTGAAAAAAAGAAAAAAAAGCAAAAAAAAAAAGTAGAAATAACAAAACTAAACAAAGAAAGCACAATTTCCCCGTTGCCAAGAGTCCCCCCCCAACCTGTTGACACTGGAGAAGTGAGAAAACAGGAAAACAACGATAGCGGAGAGCCACCGGAAGTTGTAGAAAGAAATACGAGCTTTGGATAATGATAAGGGGAGAGGGAGAGAAAGGTGTCCTCCCTCCTCTCTGTGTCTGTGCCGTCAGCACTGACGACACATCGCTTTTCGTTGTGTGTGTGTGTGTGTGTGTGTGTGTGTGTGCTTCATATCCGGTTCAAGATGGCTGACTGTGTGGCCGGCCTGAAGGTACTGAGTGTGTGATCCTGGTTGTTGCCTGGTTTCTTGCGTGTGCTAGTACTTTCTTACTGTTTGGATATTCATGTATGTGCGTTTTTACCGACAGTGTGTTTCATGGCTGAGCAGGATGTGATTCCTGGTGTTTTTGGCTTTTTTAATTTCCTGGATTGAGGCAGTTGGCCCTCCCTGTCTTTGTTGTGGGATTCGTGGTTCCTTTTTATCGATGAAATTTGATTAGCTCTGTAGACCATTATCTTCTGTGAATTTTTGTGCGGCAGGTGTTTTGCTTGATGTGGTAGGGGCGGATGGCGTGGTTGTGGGCGTGACGGACGTCCTGTTCGAGGGGGAGTGGTTGCAGAAAAAAAAAAAAAAAAAAAAAAAGGCCCACATTTTTGTCGACTTTTTGCGTCACAGAAACAGTCGACGAGCTGGTTTGACGTACACAACTTAGACTTTTACATCACGTCAGTCTTCGTCATAAACGTTTCCATGGACGCAAAGATCTGAGCTTTAGAATGGAATTCTGGATCTGGATCTGGATCTGTACGTCGCCGAACCAATTTTGGTTATATTGCGACGGAAAAAAGTTACATCGTCATTTTTTCGCATGTAACTTGTGTTGACGATTCCAGGCGGGTGCTTGAGCCAAGTCCAGCACAACGTGTCGGTCACATTCAGGGCTCGCTGCTGATTCCGGAGGGAGGACAAACAGGGAGGACTGTGACACATAGTTTGCAACGTCATCTCTCGGAATTGTCGGATGCCCCCGTCAGCGTCGATTCTCCACACGCGCCAATACATAAACAGACAGATCTATCACTCCGCAGGTCTAGTTGTCGACACACGTTTTCCTTGGTACTTTTTCACAAACGGTCCCCATAACATTTTAAAATGTGACAACATTCACTAAATTAAACGTCGCCGACCTTGCTACCGACTTGGGGCAGCCGGATCCTGAACATTTAATATTTGAATCTGTAAATTTTACAGACGTGATGTATTGGTGTGCCTGTGTATGTTGAAGAGAAGACTGTGACATGTTGAGGATATATTAGATTTATTTTCGGTGAAAATAAGTAGGTTTCTAAATTTACTATAATAAGCTAGCTTTCCTGTCACCAAATTTAGTTTCAGAATATAATTCTAACATTCAACAAAGTTAGGTATCGATATTTGTGACAGTGTGGACTATTGCAGTTTTACCTTTTACTTTGTTTATTATTATTAATATCATTTATCTATTCATCCATTCATTTTGCTTGTTTGTTTTTAATACATGATGCAGTGATGTCAAACGTCACAACCTTCAATGCATTCCTGGAAAACCCAGATCTTTTAAATCAGACCAAAGTTTCTCATTTGAAGAAACTACTTTCTGAAAATAATCTCCCCAAACATGGGAGGAAAAAACATCTGATAAACAGGTTAAAATCATTTTTCATTGAAGAAATTCTCAAAGAGAGAGATGAACATGTATCTATGTCCAACTCATCATCGTCATCATCTCCATTGTCCCCACCTTGTTCGTCCAAATCAGAGGATATGTCTTGTGACAGGGAGACCACGTCGTCATCCCGGCCTACAGTGTCAAATGAAACTTCTGTTTCGTTTCAATTTCCAGTCCTTTTGGAGGACACAAAAAAGGGATCGGCCACACTGAGTGGTATTGGAATCCTCAGTAAAAAATTATGGAACAACACTATTGGTCCCATCCTCGGTCAAAAACAGCTGTCATCGGGTAAGTGGCTGATCGGTTGTACTTCTGCTGATCAGCAAAAATCACTTCTAAAATGTGAAAGTTTGGCTGGCATAACTATCAAATGTTCAGTTCCGGAGGTTTTTACTGAAGGGGTGATAAAACCAATCCCCCTGGAAACCAATCTCTTAGAACTTCAAAGAGAATTTACACATGTTAAATCTATGAAAAGACTAAAAAATAAGGATGGAAGCGAATCACGCGCCGTTAAGATTACCTTTTTGACACGCAGTCTTCCGAAGCAAATCTCATTAGGGTATCAGTCATTCGCGGTGAAATCCTACGTCCCACAGGTATTTCGATGCACCCGCTGCAACCGTTTGGGACACACCAAAAATGCGTGCCGAGCCAAACAAGTATGCGGAAGATGTGGTCTCCCTGGCCATGATGCTCACACCTGTGCGCATTCCAAAAAATGTGTGAATTGTCAAGGGAATCATGCAGCTTCTTTTCCTGGCTGCCCCGAGTATAAAATCAGAGTACTTGCCGGTAAAATAAAATCATCCAGTCATATGCCATATGTTGAAGCCATCGCTCTAGCCCGGGCACAGTCAGTGAACCAAGACGTAGACAGCCGGTCTCTAGCGGGCGAGGAAACAATTAAACCTACCACTAATAATCCAAAGTCATATGCATTAGCACTAAGAAATGGCATCACTAAATCTCCAGTCAGGGATATCCCGCCAACTGTAACTGCCAAGAACGTGCATGGAAAATTACTACATGGGTCCAAACACCCGTTGAAGACAGACAAGACAGACAAGGACAGGTTTACATTGGAAGATAGAACTGACAACACACAAGAAAATAACAAATCTGGCAAATCATCTAGCTGTTCAGAACAGTCAACACCATTACGGAAACATATCAGCTCACAGCAGTCTGCATCTGATCAAACATCAAGCTGTTCAGAACAATCAACACCATCCTGCAAAACCCCTGTCAATACACGTCAACCAACATTTGTGAAGACCAACCCCATTCAGAGAAAAGAATCAATCTCACCAGTGTCTGCAATTTCCGATCCTTCTGATTTTGTACTTGGAAGTATAATCACGTTTTTGGAAAACCTTTCTTATCAGTTTGTCAGCATCATGAAAAACATAACGGGCGTCATGACGTCCTCAATCTCTGAACTGAAATCAATATTGTCAAATTGCCGTGTGAATTCCAAATGAATGTATGTAAGGTAAATGTGTCTTTATTTTTTCTTTTCCTGAAGTACATTAGACAGATACTCTTTATTCTATGTATCTATTCACTTATGCAGACAGCAGGATGTAATGATGATGGGTGTGGCGCAGGCCTATTTCGTTTTTTGCAATGGAACTGTAGAAGTAAATGTAATTTTGACTATCTGATCCATTTTCTGCAAGATCACAACTATCATATAATTGCCCTCCAGTCCCTCAATTGTTATAAAAGCAATCTCCCTAAGTTAGAGGGTTACTTCTACCCTCCAGTTATTGATGAAACAGAGCGCAAAGGAAAAGTTAAAGTTGCAACCTATATTTCAGATTCAATCATATATAAAGCTAGAAAACCACCATGTTATAGTATAGACAAACGTTTGTATTCTTCAACTATAGAGCTTTCTGTCTTAGATAAAACATTAATTGTAGTTAACTGTTACTACCCTGATGGAGTTTCAAGAGGTGAAGCTGACTGGTTAATGGATTTAGATTTATCCCATAGCTGGATAATTCTAGGGGATTTTAATGCGCACCATGCCTTGTGGTCGGACAAAAATTGCGAATTCACAACCAACAATGAATATCTAGCGAATACCATAGTTCATTCTAACTTAACTATATTAAATGATGGTTCAATAACAAGAATCGCTGATCGGGCAGATCAAAAAAATTCTTCAATAGACATCTCTTTGGTGTCGACTGATATAAATCCATACTGTGAATGGCAAGTTCTCAAAACACCACTGGGGAGTGACCACCTTCCAGTTGAAATGGTATTATCTGTAAAACATGAGATCATAATTAAAGATAATATGGGGTTGAAATATAATGAAAAGAAAGCAAACTGGGATCTGTTTGGTAATATGCTGGCTTATTACTCTGCTGATTTAAATTTCAACACTGATGTTACATCACAAGAAGATTTAGAAATTTGTTATCGGTCTCTAAGGAATGTTATTCGGAAGGCTGCTGATGGTTCAATTCCAAAAGTAAAGTATATAGCCAATCCAAAACGGTCTGGTAATCCTTGGTGGAACAGCTCATGTGAAATAGCAGTCAATAAGAAAACAGAGGCTTTCAAAAACTGGCATAGGTATCGAAAAATCGAATCCAAAGAAAGATTATCAGAACTGCACAACAAGTATAAACAGGCTAATAGTTTTAGTAATAAAACAGTGGCTGCTGCCAAAAAGATGTACTACACAAATCTGATTAACGACTGTACTAGCAACCCAACTGCCTCTTCAAAACTGTGGGGAGAAATAAAGCAAATAAAGGGTGTCTATAATCTTCCTGATCCTCCTTTGTATGAAAATGATATTGTGTATAAAACTAGGGAAGAGAAAGCCGAGTTATTTGCGGATACATTCGCAAAAATGAGTCAGACAGAATACTTGCCATCCTATGAGCAAAAGAGAAGGAAACAGTTTGAAGATATGAACTGCCCCTGTGAAATGGATAAGAATGATAGCAGTGCATCTTACATTAATGCAGACCTAACGCTGGGGGATCTATACCGTGCTCTCAATGCTGTTAAGTCAGGGAAAGTTGCGACAGGCTCAGATCCAATATCGTACAACATGATCAGACATTTTCCAAATATCTTTTTAAAAAGAGTGTTAGATTTTTTTCAGATTTGCTGGAATTCTGGTATCCTTCCAACTGATTGGAAGAAAGCAACCATAGTACCTATTCACAAACAAGGAAAACCTAAATCTAGCCCTTCCAGTTACCGACCTGTTTCGTTAACTCCCCATCTTGGGAAGGTTTTTGAGAGAATTTTGAAAACTAGATTAGAACACTTTCTGGAGAAGAAAGGAATTTTACCTACTTTCCAGGCTGGTTTTAGAAGAGGTAGGGGTGTTACTGATCATGTCGTCCATCTAACTTCTCATGTTAAGAAGGCACTCGCAAAGCGTCACTCCACGGTCGCAACTTTCTTTGATATTCATAGAGCCTATGACTCTGTGTGGCACTATAAATTGATTCATAAAGCAAATACAGTAGGGTTGGGAGGTCGATTTCTAAAATTTCTTAAGTCATTCTTATCCCAGAGGACATTCCAGGTGAGATTAGGGGGTATATTATCCAGATCAAGGTCCGTCAATATGGGTGTTCCCCAGGGAAGTGTGATTTCTCCCACTCTGTTTTCACTAATGCTTTATGATATGAAAAATATCAACACAAATGGTGCCACATTAGTAGCTTATGCAGATGACATAGCTCTCTGGAAGAATGTAAACTGTAATATTACAAAAAATACATCAAAACGAAATAAAATTGTTAAGCATTTTCAAGATGCCATCGACAACATTGTGGAATATATGAAAGAAAGTGGTTTTCTCCTGTCTGCTGAAAAGACTGTTTTCGTCATATTTACTAAAAAGTTGATTGAATTTGAAGGTAGGGATGCTATTAAAATACAGGTAAATGATACTATCATATATCCGAATAAAGAGGTGAAATTTCTCGGTGTTATCTTCCATTATAAACTTTTTTGGACTAAGCATATAAACTACCTTATTGAGAAAGCGAGGAAGAAAATAGCTCTATTACGTGTGCTTTCTGGAATCCCTGTTATAAATTGTGGCAATAATCTGATCAATGCTGCAATGGGACTAGTCCGCTCAATTATATCATATGGTCAGGAAATCTATTTCACTGCTTCAAACTCTGATCTTCATAAACTGACAAGTATTGATTCCTTAGCTTTTAAGATTGCACTTGGGTTACCGCGATGGGCTTCAATCGACAAAACATACAAAGAAGCTGGTGTTTTGCCATTACCTGAACACAGGAAATTATGTGCCTGTAACTACATGGTAAGGGCTAGAGCTGTTCCAAATTCGGTTGTCTCTGAAATTGATGAAGAAACGTACATCTGTAGAGAAATTCGTAACAAAGCTGTATACACGTCCTTGTTCGATTTTACTAAGTCAGTCTTTGAGAGTTGCAGTCTGCCTCTTTCCCAGATTGCGAAAATTCCGCATTGTTTTCATCCGCCTTGGCTGACTGAGCAAGCAAATATTATTTTTACATATGGACAATTAAAAAAGAGTGACAGTCCACTCATTATTGCCTCTCGGGCCAAAGAACTAATTAATACACGTTTCAAATATTACCTCCGTGTTTTCACAGATGGATCAATTAGTAGTAACTCTGAAGTTGGAGCCGCTTTTGTAATCCCCGAGCTTAACATTAAAAAGAGATTCCACTTAACTAAAGGTTGTTCAATTTTTACTGCTGAATTGTTTGCAATTCTGATGGCTTTCACCTTTTTTAGTGATATGCCTCTTGTGCCTGCAAAAATCCTTATACTGTCTGATTCAAAATCAGCATTGATGGCTTTAAATAATCAATCTTCATCTGAACGAGCAGATATTATGTACGAAATTTTGTATTTAATCCACCAGTTAATTATGCGAGGCTCCGACATTTCACTCTTGTGGGTTCCTGGACATTCTAATCTTCGTGGCAACGAAATGGCCGATTTTTGTGCCAAGGAAGCGGCATCGAACAATTCAGATTCAATCAATCACAATATTCCTATTTCTGTTTCTGAAGCTTGTACTATTCTCTCAACATATATCTGGAATTTCAGACAGAAACAGTTCTTAGAAAACTCAAAAAAGAAGCTCTGGTGGGATCTCTCTCTTCCAGCAAGAAAAGGCACTAACCCCCCAGGATCAATTTCCACAAGAAACTTGACACACAGGCTAAGAACTAATGCATGGTTATGCAGATTTTTGAAACCGTCACCACTATGTATTTGTGGTAAGACCCTTGACATCCCACATTTTTTGCTCGAATGTCCAGATACACATTTACATTTCAAACCCCTTCATGATATGATTACATCCTTTAATCTTCCATTAGTCATGTCCAGCGTTTTTCACCCTAGCAAAGAAAATGGTTGGTCTCTGACAAAAACCGCAGTTGACCTAATTAAAAGCCATCCAATTGGTCGGTTTTTCTAATTTGTTTCATCCCCTTTCTGTTGCAGAGGTTCCCCTCTGTTTTATTTAATCCAAAATAGTGTTTCGTTTTGGGTGATAGCGTCAGATTTACTTGTAGAGCAAAGTTCCCATTATTCTAATTAGTGGAACTGTTCGACCCTAACATGTAATATGTCGTCTTGATTACATTACGAAACCTTAATTTGATGAGAAAGAGTGAGAGACAGTGTGAATGTGTGTGTGTGTGTGTGTGTGTGTGTGTGTGTGTGTGTGTGTGTGTGTGTGTGTGTGTGTGTGAGTGAGTGGGCAGGGGAATGAGGTAGGGGCATTTGTGTGCATGCATGGATGTATGTAGAGAGAGGGTGGGGGAGAAACGTATGTGAGTATGTGGGTGCGTTAGAATATTTTTTGGAGATAATGATATTAATGAAATTTGGTACCTTGATTTGTTAAATATGTTTGTTTGTTTGTTTGTTTGTGTGTGTGTGTGTGTGTGTGTGTGTGTGTGTGTGTGTGTGTTGTGTGTGTGTGTTTTTAAATCATACCTTCCTCAAATCAGAATTTCCTTGTGTTGCTCAGTTAATATTTTATTCAAATGGTTGCGAAAATGTCAGTACAACAAACAGTTAATCTGACAATAAATGGTTTCAGTCAGTCAGTCAGTGTGTGTGCTTGTGTGTGTGTGTGTGTGTGTGTGTGCGCGCGCGCGCATGAGTATGGATGGATGTGTGCTTGTTTCTGTGCGTATATGCGTGCTTGTGTGTGTTTGTGTGTGCGGGGGTGAGGTTGTGTGTGTGTGTGTGTGTGTGTTAATGTGTGTGTGTGTGTTAATGTGTGTGTGTGTGTGTGTGTGTGTGTGTGCGCGCGCGTGTCTGCGTGTACGTGTGTGTGTGTGTGTGTGTGTGTTTGTGTGTGTGTGCCTGCGTGCATGTGTGTGTATATGTGCGTGCGTGTGTGTGTGCGTGCGTGCGTATGTGTTTGTGTGTACGTACGTGCGTGTGTGTATGTGCGTGCATGCGTGCGTGCGTGCGTGAGTTCTCTTAGGCTATTTTCTTTTCGAAGATGGTTTTGTACATGTGTTATTTATGTGGGGAATTACAGAGCGTTGAAACCCAGCCCTTCCTACACTTGAGCTAATTCCGTTCAAGAGCTGTTTCTTCAGCAGTTTTTCTTATCCACTTTTACTTTCTCCATTTTACCCCAGCAATCATTTTGTTCTCAGGTTCTAGTATTTTGTATTAAGAAAAGAAAAGAAACGAAACGAAAAGAAAACAGTTTGCTGCCGAGAAAGTTGTAAAACATCTTTTCCTTAATGTAGCATTCAGACACACAGATACACAGACACACAGACACACAGACAGACAGACAGACACACACACACAACTACCCACCCACACCCACACCCACACCCACACATACGCACTGAGGAACTGGTCACACGTGCGCATGGTCTCACAAGGAATTTTTTTTTTTTTTTAGATGAATAATTTACAACACTTTACCGCAATAGCTTTTTCCCCACATCAAGGGCTCACTGCACCTCAGCAGTGGCTGTCTGGCACAAAGAAAAGAGAACCTGAACCTTCAAACGATGATACACACGGATTCTTTTATTCGTCGTCACAAAGGCTTCCCCAGAATCGTCATTGTGGCGAAAGAAGAAATGCGTCATGACTTAGTTTAGTAATTTTAAAGGCTTGCAAAACCGGCCTTGAATGTGACTCAATCCACATTAATAGCAGTGTGTGGACAGCTATATATATATATATATATATATATATATATATATATATATATATATATATATATATATGTGTGTGTGTGTGTGTGTGTGTGTGTGTGTGTGTATGTGTGTGTGTGTGTGTGTGTGTGTGTTTACTGATGTGAGATTTTGTAGGAATATTGACAAGCTTTCGTATTATTCATTCTAGGTGTACACATACAGAAACATAGCCGATGAAAAAAAAAAAAAAAAAAAAAAGTCTGGAAGATAATGTCACAAAAACCCCCCCCCCAAAAAACCCACCAAACTTTTGTCTTGTTAGAAGTTCCCTGCTTTGTCTTATTTTCTTTTAGCTGTAATTGTCTTTCTAAAATAGGTTCAGTAATTTTGTGCATCACAGTTCCAAAAGAAATGACGGGTTGTTGTTTGTTTGTTAAAAAGGAATGAATATGGAAAAGTTGATTTTTCTTCGCAACAGACATGTGTTTTCTGCTGCAATATATATATATATATATATATATATATATATATATATATATATATATATATATATAGAGAGAGAGAGAGAGAGAGAGAGAGAGAGAGATAGATAGATAGATAGATAGATAGATATTTATTATCTTGTCTTCGTGTTCAGTCTGAAATCTTTTTTTGTTGCTTTATTTATTTTAGAAATTTTATATACGACAAATTTCCAGTAAGATTAATGCCTGTGTTTTATTCCGTTGTATTGAGTCTGCTCATGGGAAAGGCAGTCGTTGTAAAGAAAGATGATACACAAATGTACGTCTATATCAATACGAATTACAATGGTGAACAAATGTTTCATTATGGCGTCGAGAGCCTTGGCCAAAGGAATGATTCAGCGCTTGTAGCTTTTAGAGGCGTTTGATTGACTAAGAACGGACCGGGCAAGACGGGGCGTCTTTTCACCGTTAGCCGCGCGAAATTTGGCCAAGCAGAGCAAACCGATAGGCCTAGTTTGCATCAGTTTGAAACGGTACAGTATATGGCACCAAACAGGGAGTAAAGTACAAACTCCAACCATTGGGATTATCTGTATCGTGATGAAAACGTAACTCCTCCACCGGTTCGTTTGCTGGACAAATTATTCATTGGAAGGCCAGGCAGCATTCAGTTTCGATTCTTTAATTCTGTGGATGTTTCTTCTTTTTCTTCTTCTTCTTTTTTTTTTTTTTTTAAACTGTTGATATCCGCTTCCAAACTGATTGACTCTGGCATGAACGGGCAGAAGCGACTCCTGTATTTCGATAATATTTACAGGGTTAGATATAACAAATTTTCTTTCCATTTCTGGTTGTCGGGTTAATGGATTATTCTGGTGGTTAATTATTCAAGACAACAACAACAAGAACAACAACAAAACAGTGCGAAGACACAGACACACACACACACACACACAGACACACACACACACACACACACACACACACACACACACACACACACAGACACACACACACACACACACACACACACACACACACAGACACACACAGACACACACACACACACACACACACACACACACAGACACACACACACACACACACACACACAGACACACACACACACACACACACACACACAGACACAGACACAGACACACACACACACACACACACACACACACACACACACACACACACACACACACACACAAGTGGTCGAATGCAATTCTCACCCAGAAAAAACAACAACAACAGTTTCAGTTTCGGTTTCAGTAGCTCAAGGAGGCGTCACTGCGTTCGGACAAATCCATATACGCTACAGCACATCTGCCATCAGATGCCTGACCAGCAGCGTAACCCAACGCGCTTAGTCAGGCCTTGAGAAAAAAAAATATATATACATAACAACAACAAAAAACAAACACCCCCACTCGCAGAAAGGAAAATTGAATTGGCCTCTGTCAGTAATATTTTGCTCATTACGTCTATGAACTGCTCACATGCATGCGTTTGATCGTATGTGTGTGTCCGTATGTGTGTGAACGCACGGGTTCAAGCGCGTGCACATGCGTGTGAAAGAACATACTTGTGCATGAGAATAAGGTTCAAAGAATATAGTGTCAATGACAAAAAAAAAAAAAAAAAAAATCATTATCTTCTCAACGGACTACTTTTTTTTTTCTCTGTCACTCTGTCTCTGTCTGTCTGTCTCTGTCTCTGTCTCTGTCTCTGTCTCTCTCTCTCTCTCTCTCTCTCTCTCTCTGTGACTTTGTATTGATATTATAATTCCCCCATTTTGTTTCATTTAAATGTTTTCCCTTCGAGGGCTGGATGAAAAAAAGCATTGTCCTGCTTACTCAATTAATCCCCCCCGCATCCCCCGCCCTACCCAAAATAAAATCTATTCGGTTCAGTTCGAATCTCTCTCTCTCTCTCTCTGTTTCTCTCTCACAATTTTACTCATTCCGAATTCTGCTAGAATAGTGCCGAGACAGCTTCAAGAGAAAAATGGGGTCAAGTCCCTGTTTCTATTCCTAGGCACATCCCTTGATTTATTTCCATGGCGAAAAAGGAGAGAGGGGTTTCATTTTAAACACCAACACCGAGGATTGCTAGATGTGATGACGCAATTTGTCCACAGAGAGAGAGAGAGAGAGAGAGAGAGAGAGAGAGAGAGAGAGAGAGAGAGAGACTGCAGTCGCTGAGAAGGAAGGACGTAGTTATCTTTGGCGGTTTGTTCTTCCGTTCTGTTGGGTTACCTATATAGCTGGGTGGTTGAGGGGTTTGGTGGAGTTGAAACACACACACACACACACACACACACACACACACACACACACACTCACACACACACACACACACACACACACAGAGAGGCAAACACACACTACACACACACACACACACACACACATAAACACAGACACAATTACACACACACACACACACATAGACACACACACACACACACACACACACACACACACACACAGAGCTGACACAATCACATGCATGCACTCACACACACACACACACACACATACAGACAGACAGACACATACACAGACACAAACGCACTTCTCCCCCCCCCACCCCCCATCCCCCTAACCCCTCACTCCCCTCCGTCCCCCGCTCCCCCACCCGCCACCCCACGAACGAATCAACATCTTTCGGAGCTGAAAACGATGAGGAGGCAGCCGGAACAGATTATTCCGACCTGATGAAGGAAGAAAAACAAATGTAAACAGACAGAACAGTGCAGGCGGAGGAAAAGAAAGAAAGAAAGAAAAAACAAACAAACAAACAAACAAATCAGGAAGAAGAAGAAGGTGATAGAGTGACAGGGTGGAGGGTGTTGTTGTGAGGGAAGGGGCTGAGGGTGGGGGAGGGGGCGTGGGGGGTCGGGGGGGGGGGGGGTGGGGGGGGGGGGCGTAGAAGGGGATGGGTGTGAGGGAAGCAGGCACTACATATTTCTTTTTCCTAATTTATGATGATGATGATGATGATTTCTTTTTTTTATATTTTTGTTATTGTTGTTGGTAATGTTATTGTTATGATGATGATGATGATGATGAATGTATTTATTTATTTATTTAATATCAGAATGCTGTTCCTGGCAGAATGATAGGCGCATTAGGATGGCCAGTGAGCATTGATAGGTTGTTGTTTTTTTGTTTTGTTTTTGTTTTTTCCCCTTTATTATAGAATTTATTCATTTACTTTTTTTTTTTCTTTTTTTTTTCTTCGTAATTCAATGATTTTATTTATAACCGGGATTACTCTTCAGGCCCTTGATCCGAGACTAATGCTGTGCTCTGTCAAACGAAAGGGTGTAGGAGGTAAAAATGTACCCCGCTCTTATTTCGTCCCCGGGTAAAATGGATAATTTTCATTTGAGGGTTCATTCTTGACTCATCCGTCTTTTTTGATTTTTGCTTTCGTTTGTTTGTTTGTTTGTTTGTTCCACACGTCCTCTCTGTTTCATAATTGGGTCCAAACTTCCTTTTCCTTTCTTTTTCTGTTTATTCTATAGCTATTTCTTCTCTTTGTTGTTGTTGTTGTTTTGTTTTGCACCCCATCCCGTAATCCATTCACGTTGTCTCTTGAACGACTGTGGCATTCCCTACGTCTTGGCGATAAACAGTCCTCCTATCTGGCACATGAAAATTCTGGAGGCAGGAGCTGAGCACCATTCTCACAGCAGAGAACGTGGTTCAGTTTCCAAGTGAGGTTCATTCGAAAGGAGGAGGAGAGGGGGGGAGGGGGGGGGGGGGGTCCAGGAATAAATCCCAGACTCAATCTGCATCAAGAGAAGGCGGTCATTGAAAGTGTGAGTGGGAGTCCGCAGTTTTCATGCTGAAAGTTAAGTTGAAGCGTACAAAAAAAAAAAAAAATCAGCTGCAGGAGTTTCAGCTGCAGCTGCAGGAGAAGATGAAGAACTGGATATAGTTATGTATGAAGGATTCTGGATGACTGGCACGATGGTAATGCCCCCAAGACGGTCAGGGAGATTGGATGGAGAAGAGAAGAGAAGAAGAAAAAAGAATAAAGAAAAGAAGGGGTTGGATTCTGCATTAAGTGGTGATTTGCCCTCTTCGGGGAAAGGTGGCCTGACGCAAATCTGACGTGACGAAAGCAGAAAAAAAAAAACGAGCAAGAATTAAAAAAAAAAAACAAAAAAAAAACAACAACCAAAAACAACAACTCGTATAGCAGAAGGGTGAGGAACAGGAGGAGGATAGCGTGTGAAGTTAGAGGGGAAGGGGTGAACAGCAGCAGCAGCAGCAGCAGCAGCAGTAGTAGTAGTAGTAGTAGTAATAGGGACTGGCTTTTTGGCCTTAGGCCTCGCGGCCTATTTGTGCCCCCTCATTATTTTTCAACTTTGGTTTGGTCTGATTGCATGCCTATCTTATAAAATAACATTATATCAAATCAACACTAAAGAAAAGGTCTTTCAATTTAGGGTCTTCATCTAGGAGTTGTTTTTTTTTTTTTAGCTGTTGATATCTGCTGCAGAATAGAGATGAAGGAAGAGGAAGGGGAGGTAGGAAGGGACATAGATCCTATTCTGAGCATAAACCTTCCGCTGGCAGATTGATTGTCACATTCAGATGGACCCCCCCTCCCCATTTAGTTATTGGCTTCTTTATTCACACTAGTATACTATGGTGTCAGACCTCACATCCAAGTCCAAACACCTATTACGTTAACCGGTTGTTGTTCAGAATTACTTGCTCCTTTTTTTTAACCCCTGGTATCAATAAATGGTGAATCCAAGTCAAGGAAATGAGGTGTTATCACAAGATACCAGCTGTCAGGTACACTAATCACATCACCTTTGAACAAGGACGCCAAACCGTCCAGCAGTACATTAAATCATCTGAAGACCTGCTGACATCACTGAAGAAAAGAAGCGGAAAACAGAGAAAAACACGATGGACTGATAGCATTGTAGAATGAACTGGAAAACCATTTGCAGAGACACAGGCTTTCACAAACAACTGACATGCTTCAGGAATTGGGAAAACCATTTGCAGAGACACAGGCTTTCACAAACAACTGACATGCTTCAGGAATTGGGAAAACCATTTGCAGAGACACAGGCTTTCACAAACAACTGACATGCTTCAGGAATTGGGAAAACCATTTGCAGAGACACAGGCTTTCACAAACAACTGACATGCTTCAGGAATTGGGAAAACCATTTGCAGAGACACAGGCTTTCGCAAACAACTGACATGCTTCAGGAATTGGGAAAACCCAGGTTTTCACGAACAACTGACATACTTCAGGAATTGGGAAAACCATTTGCAGAGACACAGGCTTTCACAAACAACTGACTTGCTTCAGGAATTTCATATATTCTTTATTGAATTTGTTTTGACTTTCTCTTTTCTATGTGGTGTGGGGGGTCTCACTGTAACTCTGACCGGGAGGGATGCAGGACAAACCAAAACTTCGTGTAAATAGAAAGCTAGAGACAGTGCAGAACGGAAAGAGGGGGCAGATGAAGGATGAGGGCGTGGGGGTGTGGGAGCTGTTTGGGAAAGAGGTAGGTTTTAACTCACTCAGTACGGCCAGTCCTCTCTTCTCCTCTACACAGACCCCTCGGATGTCCTGTGGGTGTCTGAATGACCCAACCTTTAGCTTCCGTCGTCAGAATTGTGGTATTCTTTGTCAACATTCACGTCTTCAGTATAAGAGCCTTCCGCTTGCAATATTTTCATGATGGTAATTGGGGTGAAACGCTGTTAGCGTCGTCTCTTTCGCCGTTCGTATGGAAAGAGTTAAGGCCAGACTTGAGAGAGAGCTGGGTGCAGGGATTTAAATGATGAAACAAGAGAGGGAAGCCATTCCAAGTAGGTAGGCCTACTGAACTGCAGAGACAGAGCGGCGGCTGTTTGTGGAGTGTCTGAACCTGGGAGCGCGGAAATAAGAGTAGATCTGTATCTGAAGCTTCTTGTAGTGAGCGAGATGGGGTGTAGAGATGAAAGCATTCACATAGATAGGAAGGGACAGATTTAATAATATATATATTAAAAACAAACAAAAAAAACCCATTTGTAACATGGAGTGCTGATATTGTGCTTTATTCAACAACCATCTACCTGAAGATCTAGTCATCAGCTCCATCCACATGTAATATGCCGGCTTCTGTTCAAACGTGTGTGTGTGTGTGTGTGTGTGTGTGTGTGTGTGTGTGTGTGTGTGTGTGTGTGTGTGTGTGTGTGTGTGTGTGTGTGTGTGTGTGTGTGTGTGTGTGTGTTTGCAGTGCGTGCATGTGTGAGTATGCACAAGTTTTTATATTTATATGCACTTGTATGCATCCCAATTTCTACTGTATCTGTGTTTGTGTGTGATTTTCGATTTATGTTCGTACCTTGTTATGTACTACCCCCCCCCCCCCCCCCCCCCCTATTCCTTGTGACGCCGGTGCACTTGGTAATAAAGACATATTCTATTCTACAATGGAGCGACTGCAAGAGAAAAGTAATGTGTTCACATCGCTTCTTTCTGAGGACGAGTCGGATGACGGAATTTTGTTGGCGCTTAAGAGTCCTATTTTAAGATCTGCATCTTCGTGGCTGAATTTGTCGTCGTGTACAGACGAACTGTCACTGCCCGCATTTATTTCCAATTTAAATGAAGATCACGTGCGCGCAGAGCCCAGCTGAAATTTGTTGGGCGAAAACAGAATCGAAAGAGAAGGCAGCGTTGGGATGGCGAAGAGGGTGGAGAGAGGTGAGGAGATTAAGACCTCGACTCTTTCTCAAGCTAAAATGGAAGACAGAATGACTTGTAAGATGGGCACTTGAGTTCCCGTTCCTTCCTGCTCTCTTCCTGTTGTCCGGCACAGCAGTCTGCCGGAAAATCCGGTTTGATCAAGGGGGGGTGGGGGTGGGGGGGGCGTACAAGCGGTAGTCGTGGGCGAATGGAGTATGAGGGGGAAGGGGAGGAGATAGGATGTCTGTCGGAAGTAAAACTTGATCTTTCCCCCTTTTCCCTCTTTTTCCCCCCCTTTCTTTTTTTTAACACCAGTCGTAAGCCGGCATACTTATTGGCACGCGAAAATGGGTGGTCTTTCCATTCCAAACCTGGGATTTCACTTGACATGTGGGATCCCAGTCCTCTAAGTCTGTCAGAAGAACGGGTGTAGCGTGCAGGAATCGATTCCTGGGGAAAACGTAGTGTAGCGTCCTGGAAAATTCACTCAGCTTTAATTCCTTATTAACCAGGTTGTCCATATGTGTATCTGTCTTTCGTTTTGGTCCGTGTTTGTGAGGGTTTATTTTTCTTGTTTCCTTTCTTCTTGTTCTTGTTGTTATTATTTTTCTTGTTCTTCTTGTTCTTGTTTTTCTTCCTCTTCCTCTTCTTGTTCTTGTTGTTTTTGTTCTTGTTTTTCTCCTTTTTTCTTCTTGATCTTCTTGTTCTTGTTCGTGTTTTTGTTGTTGTTGTTGTTGTTCTTCTTCTTCTTGTTCTTATTGAGACTCAGCTCAGTTGCAAACTGTCAAAACATGTTAAAGGTTAACAGCTATCGATTTTTCCACTCCAGAGTCAAGGATTCAGCTTGTTGAAGATAAAAAGACAAGAGATCATTTACACACAGTTCCCAGTTACTGGTCTGTGTTGAAGATAAAAAGACAAGAGATCATTTACACACAGTTCCCAGTTACTGGTCTTGAACCCAAGAAGAAAAGCTGAGGGATATTTGTTTGGATACCAAGGCCCGAATATTCTCGCGTTCATTTGAGTTAAGGTATTGATATATGCATTACATTTGATGTGCGATCAGTCAGTGATACATATGTCATTTCATATATCATGGCCATTTTTTTGTGTGTGTGTCATGTAACTCAAATAAAATTTCTATTTCTAGAATATAGATTTTCTATTTCTATATTTCTTTTTATCACAACAGATATTCGGGCTGCTCTCCTCAGGGAGAGCGCGTCGCTACACTATAGCGCCACCTTTAAAAAAAAAAAAAAATTCCTGCGTGCAGTTTTATTTGATTTCCTATCGAAGTGGATTTTTCTGCAGAATTTTGCCAGGAACAACCCTTTTGTTGCCGTGGGTTCTTTCACGTACGCTAAGTGCATGCTGCACACGGGACTTCGGTTTATCGTCTCATCCGAATGACTAGCGTTCACACCACCACTCAAGGTCTAGTGGACGGGGAGAAAATATCGGCAGCTGAGCCGTGATTCGAACCAGCGTGCTCAGATTCTCTCGCTTCCTAGGCGTTACCTCAAGGCCATCACTTCACAAATAGACAATAAGGGTTATAAAAGGCGACTCAGTAGTTCTGTTTTCAATCACACACACACACACACACACACACACACACACACACACACACCAGCGTTTAGAATTCGCAGAATTTAAACGGAGAGACTCTGTAAGCTGAAGCTTTGTATCTTTAACTGTTTCCGTCGCGAGGGAACTAAAGGAAAACTGAAATAAAATAAAGCAGAATATCCCCGACGATGTTTCTTACAACTGGCAAGTGCAGCTCTTGTTGCACTTTTCGGAGATCGTTTGTGTTAAGAAACTGATTGCTTTTTGTTGTTGTTGTTGTTTAACGCTAAGGATAGTTTTGAACAGGGCGACGTTATCTGTTAAGGGCATATCTTTCTTTTTTTCGTTATTTTTTTTCTTGATATATATTCTTACTTAGTTATGTGTATGTCTTAGCTTTTTTGTTTATTTATTTATTTACTTATGTATTATCTATTCATTTGTATATTCATTCATTTAACAAAAGCGAATTTCCAAAGAGACCCCTTTCCTGTATGTCTTTTTCTTTCTTCCCATCCCCTTGTAACGTCCTCAGACATTTTTTGATCGGATCGACTCGCTCTTGTTTTCACTGCCCGTGCGTTGGTAAATATGCATAATATTATATATAATATGCTTATTCTTTTGTTATTGACAATGGAAATACCAGCGATACAGAGCTCGGTACAACCACGCGCGCGCGCGCACACACACACACACACACACGCTTGCTCGCGCGCGCGCGCACACACATACACACTCACACATATACATATACAAGTTTCAGGTTTCAAGTTTCAGGTTTTAATTATCCTTTCACTCCTATTGGAGTATGGAGGATTACTGCAAAATAATCTTTTCATGCCCAGAACAAACATTTCCAAATACACGACAATGTCACATTAAAGTTGAGAAAACACAAATGTCTTTTAACTCCAAAAGTATAGCAAGGCAACATTTGCAAATCTAATTATCTTACAGCTAAAATGACGTTTTTGCCTCCTTTGAGCATATAACAAAAATTAAAAACCGATTTTGGAGACAAATATTTTTTAGGAGCATATCTGTTTCGTAACTGATCATAAATTGTATAAAATGAAACTCATCCCCAATCACAGACATGTTACAAACTTTACAAAGCCGTAACTCTCGTGGTATGCCTTTGTGTCTCCCTGTTTCTATTTCCAGCTTATGATTACTACTTCGAAATCTGAAGAAGCTGATAACGTAATTACTACCAAATCGACTTTTGAAATTTCGATAAAACAAACATTTACTACTCGCCTCTAGAGCATGTCTCCATTAGATTTTGAAAACTATCTCTCAAAGCAATGTTGACATTCTTGCAGAAAGATTCCCTCTCCAAGAAGAATTGAGTATCCCAAACACAGTCATACCCTGCTTCTATTAAAATTTATCTAATACAACTCATCCATTTTGAAGAATAAATACCATTTCGATATAAGTCAAGTAATATCGAATATATTTTCCCAGAATATTTTTCTGTGTTTGATATCACTAAGCTGGTCCAAAATCGAACTGATCTCATTTTCACTAACACACTAATTGGATAAATACCAGTTTCTCCATAAACAATTTGGGTCATAGTATTTCTGTTCAGTTTGAACAAGCGTTTCAAAAATTTCAATTATAATTTTTCAAGTATATCTACATTTTCATAACCCCATATTTCTGCACCGTGCAGCAAAATAGGAACAATCATAGACTGGTACAAGTCCAGAATGATATGTAAAGGTAAATCTAGATTTCTGGCTGACTGAAGCAACGAAAACAGATTTTTGGCCATGTTCATAAATAATTTTTTTAGCTTTGTAAAAAGTTCCGTTTCTACTAAATTCGATACCAAGATATTTAAAAGAATCAGCAACATCCAAACATGCATCACCAAACTTAAAAACAGGCTTTAGCTTGTTTGCAGAATTAAATATCACTTTAGTTTTCTTTACATTGACCACTAGTTTCCATTTTAAACACACAACACACACACACACACACACACACACACACACACACACACACACACACAGATGAGGGGTAGGTGAGTGTGTGTCGCGTGTAATGCATTGACTCATTATTTTCTGTCCCGGTATTGCGGAAGTAAGCTAAACAAGCACGCGAAAGGAATCTTGGCCTGCTCTGCATAATATGCTGCTTTCCTTGTGAGTGATTTGGGGCAGATTTTATCCGGGTAGATCAGGTCAGCTTCGCGTGTGTGTGTGTGCGTTCGTGCGTGCGTGCGTGCGTCTCTGTGTGTGTGTGTCTGTGAGTGCGTGCGTGCGTGCGTGTATGTATGTATGTGTGTGTGTGTGTGTGCGTGCGTGCGTGCGTCTCTGTGTGTGTGTGTGTATGTGAGTGCGTGCGTGTGTGCGTGCGTGTGTGTGTTTGTGTGTGTGTACGCGCGCGCGGGTTTAGATGAAAACAATCAAACTTAAACATCATCTGGGCACTTGAATGCCAACAATCCAATCATCAGCGAAGCAAGTAAACGAGACACACACACACACTCACACTCACTCACACACACACACACACACACACACACACACACACACACACACGCAACCAACGCCTCTCTCATTCATTCACAGTAAACCCACTTCCTTCTTTCAAGGAAACACACGCCTCTGCTCTAACAAATGCCATTGTATAATTGGATGCGTTCTCCATAATAAACAGTCCGGGAGACAGACCTTGTACCTGGACCACTGAGATGTAAACAAGGTTTTAGTATACAGGTCAGTGACCCGGACAGGCACTTAGGACTCGCATCTTTTCGAACAACGAAACCGCCACAACACCAAGACCGCAGGGCTCAACAAGGCCAGGCCAGGCAAGGCAAAAAGTTCTTCTCCTTTCCGTTACACGACCAACATCGACTTGCCGATAACGCTGTCGTGGTTCATGCATGCTGGGTATTTTCGTGTCTCCATAACCCACCGAACGCTGACATGGATTACAGGATCTTTAACGTGCGTATTTGATCTTCTGCGTGCTTATACACACGAAGGGGGTTCAGGCACTAGCAGGTCTGCACATATGTTGACCTGGGAGATCGGAAAAATCTCCACCCTTTACCCACCAGGCGCCGTTACCGTGATTCGAACCCGGGACCCTCAGATTGAAAGTCCAACGCTTTAACCACTCGGCTATTGCGCAAGTTCATTTCATGTGTTGTAGTTGTTGGGGTGGGTTCTATCTTCCATACAGCTTTGTCAAGAAGAGGGTAGGGAAGGACAAGAGGGGGAGGAGAAGGGAATGAACACCACACACAGGGTCGTTTCACACAGGTTCTCCAGTTTGATCTCTTCGGATTCAAAGGGTGAGAATACACGACAGTGCGTAACAATGCGTGTCAATGCGCGAACCTCTGCACAAAAAGTACATACGCGCCATTTAATAAAACATACAAAAAGTATTCCTAAAACAATATAAACTATATTTGTGATGTAAAGCATGAAAATATTGTGATAACACTTTATCATTTGAATGAATCGATCCATGGAAATGACAAAGACTGTTGAGTAGAAATGAACAATAATCAAACAATCCCAGAAACGGATCACCTTCCATTAGTTTACTAAAATAGTGAAATTAAGTAAGCCAATTCATAACCAGAATAAATACAAAATGTTTTGACAAATAATGAAGAACCAAAAACATATAAATAATAGGCAGAATAATAGGACCTAACGTAAAAAACCATCGATATCCTCACCTCATCAGTGTGACAAAAAGCCAAACATTGAAACACAAGGACCTGTCCGGTCTAGCCGATTCTCACGCTCTGGCTTAAACAACTGCTGTGACGGGATCAGCTGAGCTATCCAGAACTGTACTCACTGACATTGAAGAACGATGATTCCAATAAAATCATATTCATAAGAAACACGCAATTGCTTCCCCTG